>NC_133666.1:691445977-691677943 GCF_037893015.1 Macrotis lagotis
TCTTAAAGCAGAGGTCTCACTGAGTCCCTCCCCTGCCTAAGAGTCTTCCTATCACCTCTTGCTTAAGATAAGAACTTCTAAACCTGATTTTTCCTATTAGCATCTTTCATACCCCCTCTGTTTCAAACTGATCTACCCGCTGGTCTCTGTACATAATGTCCCATCTCTCATCTCCTTCCTTCCCCTCCTGGACCTGGACCTGGCTTTCTGGACTTTTTTTCTCTCATCCTGAAAGCTGCTTTCCATCCTCCGGCAGCCTTCTCACCCTAGAAGATCCTTCCACCTTTGTGGCCCCTTCTTCTAACTGATCAATTTTTCCTAGGACCTACATTTTAAAGAAGGGCCCAAAACAGTTATGTTTCCTCCATTTCTCTATCACCCTGGTTTTTAAGCTCCCTTTTCCATGTTGTCTTCCCTCATTAGAATGCAAGCTCCTTGAGGGCAGGGATTGTCTTTTATTTTACTTCTATATGTATTCCAAACATGGCATAGAACATAAAAAGAGTTTAATAAATGCTGAATTGAATCCATTTCTTTACACAAATAGTTCCCCAAAAGGGAATTCACTCTTTCTGCAACTCTACTGAGTAGAATTCCCAGCATCCTTTAGAACATAACTCAGGGACCACCTTCTAACCAAGGTCTTTCTTGATCCTTCTAGTTCTTAGCAACCTCTCCCTCAGGAAACTGGACAGCATAGCAGATAGAGCACTGAGCTTGGAATCAAGAAGGCTGATCTTCTACTCTTACTATCTGTGCGACCCTGGGCAAGTCACCTCATTTGCCTCAGTTTCCTCATCTATAAAACGACCTGGGGAAAGTAATGATGAACCATTCCATTATCTGTGCCAAGAAAATCTCAAATGGAGTCACAAAGAGTCATATATGACTGAAGCAACTTAACAGCAGTCAGGAATCCACATCATATTACTTCTATATAATTTGTATTTATTTTCTCTTATCTCTTCTCCACAATATAAGTTCATTAAGATTCCATTTGATACTCATAACCCCAGTGCCTAGCACAGTGCCTGGTCCATAGTATTTTTTTTTAGGTTTTTGCAAGGCAAATGGGGTTAAGTGACTTGCCCAAGGCCACACAGCTAGGTCATTATTAAGTGTCTGAGGTCATATTTGAACTCAGGTCCTCCTGACTTCAAGGCCAGTGCTCTATCCACTGCGTCACCCAGCCACCCCCTGGCCCATAGTATTAATAGGTACATAATAATTGCTTATGGACTTACTGATGGATGCAATCTAAGCTTAACCTGTAGGATGTTGAGTCTTTGAAAATAGGAACTGCTCTTCATTTTTGTCTTAGTCTTTGTCTTTGTCTTATATAGTCCCTATAGCAATGCCATACACATAGTAGGTATTAAGTAAATGCTCACAGAACTGAAGTGATTTCACGTACTATTATGTCTCCTATTGGTCAGTCTTTCAAATTATTTCTTACCCGATTTTGTTTGTTGTCATTGTTGTTGAGTCATATCAGTCATGTTTGACCTTTCGTGACCCCATTTGTGGTTTTCTTGGCACACATATTAGAATAGCTCACCATTTCTTTTTCTCCAACTCATTTTACAGAGGAGGAAACTGAGGCAAATAAGATTTAAGTGACTTGTCCAAAGTCACCCATCTTGTAAGTGTCTGAGGTCAGATTTGAACTCAGGAAGATGAGTCTTCCTGACTCCAGGTGCAGTCCTCTATCCACTGCTCTACCTACCTACCTGGCCTCAAACTTTATTTAGTATTATTTAATTCTAGCTTGAGTTTCTCCAATAATTGCTTATTTAAGTTTTCTGTCCTCTTCTTTGGTGGGTTCTTGTGGTTTTTCTTATTGCGTAAATATTTCATGACTCAATTCTTTCTATGTGCCATTAAATGTCTTTAACGTATGAGAAATACTTTATAAAAACTTCATGCCTTTTACAAACATCAATTAGTATTCTTTTGTTCAGAGAACATATCAATAAATTTGTTGAATTGAATTAAAATCAGTACCTAAATGAAGAAACAATTTCAGCACCATACCAATCCCCATAATAGTGGGATGCTTCATAGAATTAGAGAAAATAATAATGAAAGTTTTTTGACAGAATGGCCAAGGGTATCAAAGGAAACTATAAAGGAACAAAATGAGGAAGTGAGACTTCCACTACCAGCTTCCAAATTACACTCCAAAGCAGTACTGACACTGGAGAGAAAGCAAAGAAGTAAAAGAGCCTTGTTAACAGAGAAGGAATCCAAGATCACACACACACACACACACACATTCACACACACACCCACAAACACACACACACATCACATACACACTCACACATTCACTCACAAACACACACACACACATACACATACACATATACATACACACACAGAAGAATTCAATATCTAATAAATTTGTTGAGAAATTTAGATCACAGTTGAGATGAAATGTTGTTTTGTTTTGGGAAATGATCAACAGGATGCTCCCAGTAAAAAACTTATATGAGCAGATGTAATGGGAAATGTAAGCAATATTATAAGATGATTAACTATGAATGACCTACGTTTTCTCACCAATACTATGGTCCTAGAGATCTCTGAAGGACTTATGATAAAGAATACTGTCCATCCCAACTACAGAGCTGTTGGTGTCTAAATACACATTGAAGCATGCTTTTTTTTAACTTTATTTTTCCTGAGGTTTGTCTTTATTTTAGGGGGGAGGTTATATTTACTTTTACAACATCTCTATTTTTGTAATGTTTTTCATGACTACACATTTTTAACCTATACCAGATAACTTACTTTCTCAATAGGGGATAGTGGGATGGGAGAAAGGGAGAGAATTTGGAACTCCGGGTTTTAGTTGAAACTTGTTTTTTGCATGTAATGAGGGGGGAAAATAAAATTAAATAAAATTTAAAATGAAAAAAACAGAATGGCAGTAAAGACTGTTTGACCAACATCTCCCACTGTTCACTATAATCAATGCCAAATGGCTTGATCATCTCCAGGTAAAAGTAACACTTCAAAACTCCCATGGACCTCTCATTCCATTGGTGAAAATGTCCCTCTTTAGTGATCCAGATGCATTCCATCATTGACATGGTCCCTTAGGAGAATCTGTGGGATTTCCTAGGTATTGTGGTCCTAGAATCTGGACTTTAAAAAAAATAGGAAGATATCCAGGGCAGTATTAGGTTAAGGTATGCCTTGTAAGAAATACCAAGTTTACAAAGTCAGAGATCTGGTCTTAGATACCAAAAAAAAAAAAAAAGAAGAAGAAGAAGAAGAAGAATTTTCCTTAGCAGCATGGAAAAAGAAGAGGGTGGACAGAGCAGCCCTGGAGTCAGGAAGACCTGAGTTCAAATCTTACCTCAGACACTTAATAATTGCCTAGCTGTGTGGCCTTTGGCAATTCATTTAACCCCATTTTCTTAAATTTAAAAAGAAAAAGAGGGTGGTGCACATGATAGATAATAGTGAAAAGAACAACAGCAAGAAATTAAAGCCATGACATTGAAAAGCCAGGGTTAAGAACCTTGGTAATCCCTGATCTTATTACACTGAATTATTGAAACAATACAAGTCCAACAGGAAAGGGGATTCATTTAGCAGCTGCCCAATGGATTTTCCTTTTTAGGAGAATCCAAACAATATGGTGGCTCTGTGAATCTGGGAAAAATGTCTAGATACATTCCTATATAGGGAAAAGGGTTTTATCAGAATGTTAGTGTGTTGCCCAGTTTGTAGCTCCAAATTCAATTCTGCACTCTGGGAAGTGATCTTGAGTCAGACGGACTTTAGATCTCTGAAAGGAAAGTTAAGGGTCACAAAATAGGGAAGAAAGCTGTGTTGATTACTGATGCGCTATTGTGAAATCCTTTAATTGTTTCTGCATTTTTCTGTGGGCTTAAAGGCTGTCCACTAACCCAAAAGTGCATGTGCTACCTTGAATGCTTGTATAGGAGCATATATGTTTCCCATATTTATGAAAATGTAAAACAGAAATTTATCATAAATTGTGTTCAGTAGTATAATGCTGGGTGAGAGCATGAATCAAAAAATGAGCACTATTTTGTGGCAGTCAACAAACCCAGACCCAACCTGTGTAAAGCCAAAGCTTTGGGAGGGACAAGGGGACCACAATGCACATTTTGAAAATCAAAATATTTTATGCAACAAAAGTAACATATTCAGAATGAAGGAGAAAATATAGATTGGGAGGGGAAAAAACTTCACAATAAACTTCTCAAACAAGATCTACAAGAAATTCACATAAATTCACAATTATTGTTCACTGATAAACTACCTAAAAGGCCTTAAACTTTCTGAGAGAACAACATTAGTTAAAAACAATTTTGAAATATCCCCTTTAAGACCATCAAATTGGCAAAGTAGAAAATGATAAAATCCAATGCTGATGAAATTGGAAAAAAAAGAACACCAATATTTGACTGACAGAGCTGGAAACTGAGGTAAACTTTTTTGGAAGAAATATAACAACTTACAGTAAGAGCTAAAAAATGTGCTGATGTCTTCTCATGCAGTGATTCCATTACAAAAACTATACCCAAAGAGGATGTTACTGATAGGATAAAAAAACTTATCTATAAGTTCATTTCGGCCTACAGTCCCCAGCTGATACCACTGATAGAGGGTGGTTGGAAAAAATAAGAAAGGAAATGGCCCACACAACGTGTGTTTGGTTTTAGAGAAGGGGAGAGGACAAAAGGCAGACGATGGCCTCACCACTTGCTACAGACTGGCCCAGACCCTTGAGGGCTGAGTAAGGGATTAAACAGCTGGCCCTTGATCTCAGCATCTGCTCAGAGCAGGAGAAAGGTTTCCCATTGCATTCTGGACTGGAGGGCAGTCGGCCAGAGGGCCTGGATCCTCTAGCATCCCCAGCAGGTGCCCTTTTGAATAACCCCCCGATTCTTCTGAACCCAGCTCTAGTCCTAGCAAGTGCCATCTCTGAAGACCATTTCCCCAGGAGCTCCACAGAGGAGTCAGGGAGGTCGTACTTCTGACTCAAGTTTCCATAATGATTCCCTTAAGCCCTGCACTTCCCACTCACCATAGAGTTTCAAATCGGAACCACAGGAAGGGCCAAACCTGTCAGATTCTGGGAAGGCTGATCCAAGATTCTGGCATTTTTAAGGTCATTCACATTTCTTGTTCTATTCTCCCAACTCTGACATCCCCTGTTCTACAGCCCCTCCCCCGTCCCAATTTCCCTTGTTCTAAGGCCCCTCCTAACCTCTGATAGTCCCTGTTCTAAGATCCCTCCCAGCTTTGCCACTGCCTGTTCCATGACCCCTGCCTGTCCTCACTACACTTATTATCTAAGTATAGTTCACTATCCCCAACTGAGTTGACAATCTCAAACTCTCACCCAATCCGAGATCACCCATACTATCTGTCATCTTCAACCCCTACGTGTATGTATGTATATATATATGTATGTATGTATGTATATGTACATATGCATATATATATGTAAACTAAGATGAAGAAAATCAAGCAACTATTCTGATTGGGTCCACAACAAATTTATGCTGTATAACCACAGCTGGGTTCTCCCTGCTGCTAGATAATGCTTTTACACATTCCTAACTGACTCACTATCCCACTCTTCCAAACCTTCTCATCTCTTCTCAAACTCCTCAGGGCTCTCCCTTTCCTCACCCAATTAGCTGGAACCTTGCCCATATCTTGCTGAAAAAAATTGAGCCCATCCACTATGAGCTTCTTCTTCCTCATTTCACATCATCTGATTGCCTTCTGCCATTTTTTTCCTTCTTTACTCCTCACTTGAAGAGATTGGCATGCATATAGACCTGAATTCAAATCTGCCCTCAAACATTTGTTAGTCTGTGTGACCTTGGACAAGTCATTTTATCTGTATCTGCCTTAGTTTCCTCTACTGTACTCAACTGGAAAAATTATAGTACCTAGCTACCAAGATTATTTTGAGGATCAAATGAGATACTATCTGTAAAGAGCTTGGCACAGTTGCCTATATAACTTAAAAGGATGGTTCACGAATGTTTAGAAAAGTTAAGTAGCAATCACAAAGAGCCAATGGGTATAACCTGAACAAAAATAGTAAAACAAGTCAGGAGCATGGTGACCTTGTAGTAAAACACTCATATAATTGGGAACCTAGCCACCCCCCGATAAGGAGGAGAATGTTTACTGGGAACTTACCAGTCGCCCCAATTTTCTGGAGAAGAAACATCCCTCCTGAAACCTGAGCTGTTTCAGTATGGATCTTCCGAGTCCAGAATCACATAGATACTTGACACTATACCTTCTTTGTTTAGAATCCTATAATCACACAAGCCTTGCTCGGACCCCTTTGAAATCTCACTCATGGAGAGAACACTCTGCCTGGGACCATTCTGATCCGAACTGTGAAAAAGGTTGTTTGAAAATCAGGGTTCCGCAGCCTGATGTTTCACAGTTGGGGCTTCTTGGATGGCCTTGTATGATTGTCTGATCGGTAAAAAATCGTTCTATCTTGTTTGATTATCTTTGATAAAACTTTCTCTATCTTTTGATTATCTTTAGTAATGTTTCCTATCTCTTTCATTATCTTAATTGTAACTGTTATTCTTACAGTTCTCTCAGGAATCATTAGTTATCGTTGTTACAAGCTTTCTTCGACTTTACTTTTGTTATAATAATAATAATAAAAAACTACTTTGTGTTTTTCCCCCTTTGGGAGTATGTCTTACTGTAGGTGCCAAACCGAATTAAAACCATTAATCACACACATGAACAGATCCTGCCTGCCAGACTAATCTCATTTCCCTTTTTAATAAGTGACTAGACTGGTAGAACTGGGAAATGCTACAGATTCAACTAACCTCATAGGTATCGGGAACAGTCTTTTATGTCCATCTTGTGGATGAGGTGAAGCCTGTGGGAAAGGCTGTGACAACAGCTCCCAGTGTATCACTACTGCTTCATCACTTCCCTGTCTCCATAGGACTCTCAGATAAGTAAAAATGGTAAAGTGGTATGGGTAATATCTTTTAATTTGTGTGTAAATTGGATTTGAGTGAGGCAAAGTTGCACAAAGTCGTCAGTCTCATTCCTTCAGAATACCTCAGTCCAGTGGCATGACGGAGTCAAAGACAACTGGTGATAATTCAATGTAGTGGTTGACCTTGGTGTCTTTATTTTTTTTAGGTTTTTGCAAGGCAAATGGGGTTAAGTGGCTTGCCCAAGGCCACACAGCTAGGTCATTATTAAGTGTCTGAGGTCATATTTGAACCCAGGTACTCCTGACTCCAGGGCCAGTGCTTTATCCACTGAGCCACCTAGCCGCCCCCCTGACCCTGGTGTCTTTGATGTCTTACCAGGTCTAAGGCTCCACAGTGCTTGCTTCAGTTGCCTTCATGACAATTGGAATAAATTGTTCTCATCCACCCATTCCACCCATTCCCATCCACCATCCACCATCCTTCACATGTTTGGGGTAGACATCTCTCTAATTCACGGATGGATTTGAGACCCCTTGGTTATCCTCATTTGTTAAAATGGTTTACCAGGGTGAGATTGCTATGCATGTTATAGCTTCTTGAAGCCGGAGGTAAAAATTAGGTGGATCGGGTGGACACCAAAGGTGGAGAGCAACTTTAAAGGAATGGGCAGTCTGAGAACATACTCTGAAGTATGGACCCAACAACTACTGCCAGCCGAGAGGATGGTGACATTCTAGAATTATGCCAAGAGACAAAAATCAAACTCATGGCATATTTCAATCTTTTTCCTTCTTTAAAAACAGGAAATATTTGATCTTCTACAATCCTGTAGGACTTCTCTCATTCTCTATAATCTTCCAAAGATTCCATCTATCAGTTCCCTCAGAACCTTAAGATATAGATCTATGGGGCAAGGGGACATCTATGAGTAAAGAACTTAAATAAGACAATGAAGTCCATTTTGATGGACAAACCAAAGGTGAATGTGGTATGAGAAACCATCAAACTAGACCAGTGAAGAAAAGTTAAACCTGTATGGATTTTTATCAGACTTAATAACATGTGGAGAGTCCTCTGAGCCAATATATGAGCCAGGCATATGAGACCTTTTTTACCTCTTGTGACCTGACTTGGACTATGGAATAATCATTTTTCTTTGGGTCAAAATGTAATCATTAGTATTGTAGATATATGGGAGCTTTTGTGAATGAGCCCAGTTAAACAGAGTGGCCCTAGGGATTCTCTCAATTTTCTTGGCTCACCCATTTGACTAAGGGAAAAACCAACCTTTTGTGAAAGATATCTTTTTTATCCAGAGAGGAGCTTAGATTGGGATGATCTACCTGGAGAGATTCATATCGAAACATTCCCGAGGGACTTTGTCCTAGGCAAACTAGAAAAATCAGAATGTAAGATATCGTTAGAAGAATCTGGTCATCATCAACATCTCCATTGTGGTTGTTGGGTTCAAGGAGTCTAGTTTGGAAACGTATTTTTCTGCTAATCTGATGAATCTAGTGGATCTGATTGTCCTGAAGCATTATACTAAGTTTTACAATAAGGCAGATAAGCCAGAAGGAAAAGAACAGAATTGGCTGAGTCTTTGAACCACTTCATCAGAACTTCTCACCTTTCCCCTTTCAGAAGAGGTAAGAGATACTGCATCTGTTATTGGCAGGTAGCTGGGAGCAGCAAGGAGGAAGAGAAAACTGCTTAGAAATTCATGAAAGGCCATTGGGAAGCACCATATAATCAATACCAGGGAGGGGTCCTAACAGTAAGACTAACAGAGCTAGAGAGAGGTGTTGGCTTTATTCAAGGGTACCCCAGCTCTCTCAGCAGAGCATCTCATCCACCTGGGGTGTGAACAGAGCCTCCTGAATACTGTCCGACTGAAGGATCCATCAATAACTCCTATAGCAAATGACCTCCCAAGTCATGTGGGAACCTCCAAGTATGCAGTTCCTGTTGTGCTCCTCCCTCAAAGCAGGGAGAAGGTGCAGCTACCTTCCAGCTGATTCATGTGCCAAGAATCTGGAGTCTTTTCTCAAACAGAGATTAGACAATGAAAGAAGTTAACTGATTCCTGCCCATGCTCCAGAATTAAATTTGATTTTTAGAAAGGGAACTATCAGTTCAGTGGAAAAAAAGAAGTAAATAGGATAGTTATCAAATAGAACGATGAAACTGAAACAAAAATAGTGTTAGGAATGCATTAATTTCAGAATGAGCTGAAACTGATAAGGAAAAATGTAAGGAAAAATAAAAGATTGGGGGAAAATAGTCAGTAAATAATTTTTTATTTATTTATTTATTTGTTTGTTTTTAGTTTTTGCAGGGCAATGGGGTTAAGTGACTTGCCTAAGGCCACATAGCTAGGCAATTATTAAGTGTCTGAGGTCGGATTTGAACTCAGGTACTCCTGACTCCAGGGCCGGTGCTCCATCCACTGCGCCACCCAGCTGCCCCCAGTAAGCAATTTTTTAGCTGGGCACTATATGCCAAATGGTGGGGATACAAAAAAGAGGCAAAAGATGGGCACTGCCTTCAAGTAGCTTATAATCTAATGGGGAAGACAAAACACTAACCATGTATAAGCATGCTAAAGACAGGAAAAATAGGAAATCATTGAGACTGAAGGCCCTAGAATTAAGAGAGTTTGAGAAAAGAAGATAAAAGAAGGCATAGACCCAATGCTTGGGCTAGATAGGATAATGATAATGGAGGACCAAGTGAAAACAGACCTCAACTCATTTCTCTTGTTTTCAATGATCTTTGGATTAGAAAAGGACAAAATGAAAATGAACTATTGCTTCTTAATATAAGTTAGAGGACATCAAACTTCCATTGATGTGCTCAAGCCATCGAATTCAAATGAATTACATCCCAGGGTCCTGAAAGAACTACTGGATGTGACTGTTGAACCCCCACCAGATACATATATAGATAGATAGATAGATAGATAGATAGATAGATAGATAGATATAGATATATATAGATATATATATGAAAGGCCAATAGAAAAAAGTAGAAGTACTAGAAGGTTAAAGAAGGGTTACTGTTGTCCTGATTTTCAAGAGAGAGAGGAAAATAAAGCCTAAAAATTATAAGCCAGTAAATTCAGTTTAGATTCCTGATACTACACTAGATTAAGGGGATGGTTTGTGATTAGCCAGAAAAGAGCCAACATGGAATCATCTAGACCTGCTACCGTCAAACTTGCTTCATCTCCTTATTTGGACAAGGTTAGTGGATGGTATGAGCAGAATGTTGTATACAAGTTTTGTAGATAGATTTTTTTTTAGAATTTTACAAATATTTCATGCTAGTTTTGTGGAAAATGAGAAATATGGCCGAGAAGATGATGACACAGGTAGGATTTGAAACTGGTCGAATTGAGCAGTTAGGTGGCGCAGTGGATAGATCACTGGCCCTGGTGTCAGGAGGACCTGAGTTCAAATTTGACCTCAGACACTTAATTCCTAGTTGTGTGACCTTGGACAGGTGACTTTACCCCATTGCCCTGCAAAAAACAAAAGAAAAAAAAAAACTGGTTGCATTACTGCTCCCAAAGAGCAAGTGGCTAGATGTCAGTGGAAGAGTCCAGGGAACCTACATTGTTTCACCTTTTAATCAGTAGTTTGGAGGGAGGCACTGATGGGATGTTTAAGACTCTAACAAGCTAGACAAGGCACAGAACTCAAAAAGATTTTAACAGGGCAGAAGACCAGGCCAAATCTAAGATAATGTCAACAAAGGAAAACTTTATACTTTAGTTCCAAAGAGTAGTTTTACAAAATGAGGAGGAGGAATACGGCTAACTAAGCTGTTCTTCTGAGAAAGACTTGTGGCTTTCAGCAATCTGCAATCTTGATATAAGCCAACAGGGCAATATGGAGTCCAAAAATAAGTAATGAGATCCAAAGTCTCATTAAGAGAGGCATAGCCTCTAGAAATAGGGAGATGACCATCCCACTGTGCTCTGCCATGGTCAGAATACATCAAGAAAATTGTGTTGCCCTCCCCACTGTGAATAGTGAATTTTGTGGGCACTCTCTTTGTCCCTGTCTCTGTCTGTATGTCTGTATGTCTCTCTCCTCTGTCTCTGTTTCTCTCTCTCTCTCTCTCTCTCTCTCTCTCTCTCTCTCTCTGTATATATAAAATTTTTTCTAGACCTTTAAGAGCAGAATTGGTGAATGAGATCACCTTCCCATAGAAGTCTGGTAATCAGATCAATTTAGCAACTGTAAAGGGTGCTTTGAGAAAGCTTCAATTGTAAACAAGAATAAAGTTTTGAATTCTTAATTTCATCAAGATAGCCTCCCAAAGTTATTTCCATGTTTTTAAGGTCTTTTAGCATGGGGCACACAGGCTCCCCTGCCCCATCTTAGATTGGAGGTGGGGGGGCATACCCTTCTTTGATTGGGTAAGACTGAGGTGATGTTCAGATCCTGCCTTCTGATGGGCAAAACTATAAGAAACTGACCATTGGGCTCCATATGTATGTCATGGAACACTATTGTTCTATTAGAAACCAGGAGGGACAGGAATTCAGGGAAGCCTGGAGGGATTTGCATGAACTGATGCTGAGGGAGATGAGCAGAATCAAAGATCAACCTTGATGGACTTGCTCATTCCAGCAGTGCAACAGAGACAATTTTGGAGTATCTGCAATGGAGAATACCATCTGTATCTAGAGAAGGAATTGTGGAGTTTGAACAAAGACCAAAGACCTTCAAATTAGGGGGGAAAAACCTGATATCTTATTATATAATTTTGCCATCTCTCATACTTTATGTTTCTTCCTTAAGTATATGATTTCTCTCTCATCACATTCAGCTTACATCAGTGGATACCATTGGAAACAGTGTAAAGACTGACAGACTGGGTGGGGGGGAGGGAAGCAAGAATGGGGGAAAATTGTAGAACTCAAAATAAATAAAATCTTTAAAAAACAAGCAAAATGTTTATTCTCACAAGCCAAAACTCAGTGAGGACCCCTCTTCATCTTTGGAGGACCTTTTCACACCCCATTAGATTATAAGCCCCTTGATGGTAAATCTTTCTTATTCCCATTACTTAACAGAGAGCCTGGCTCAAAGTAGGCACTTAATATATTTTTTTTTCTGGCTATCACAGTTTGGGGAAGATTTTAAGCTGGCAGGTGCCAAAGGGAGAACAATCAGACTGGCAAAGGCCCTTGAGTCCATATCACGCAAAGTTTAGTTGAAAGAACAGGGAACGTTTAAGGTGCTAAGTAGAAGACTGGCCCAGGCACCATAGCAATCACTGCCTTCTGGTGTGTGAAAGCCTGTCCTGTGGAGGAGTCTTCTCTGCTTGGATGCTTAGGGCAGAATTAGTAATGTAGCTTGGAAGTTGCATAGAGGCCAGTTTGGACAAACTTTCCAGCTGTTGGAGCTGTCCCAGAGAGGGGAGCGCTGCCTCAAGAGCACATTAACACCCCCCACTCATGGAGCACAAACTGGATGGGCCCATTGCAGACTCATGGGGTTCCTGCTCAGGTCTAGGCTACCTTAGACGGTCGTGAAATGTTGGAGATTCTGAGACTCCTCCATTCTAGGATTCCTTGACTTGAACAAGTCTCCTCCCCTATCTGGTCCTCAGTTGCTTCCTCTGGAATGGGGCAAAGTTGAGCTCCATGATCTCTAAAGAACTCCCCTTATGAACATCACTAACATCCAAGGCCCTCGGTGTTCCACCATCCTGTGCCCTATGTTCCCTCCCTGGCTCTGTTTTCCGATTTGTTGTTTTAACATATTAGTTCTGATAGAGTCCATTTCTAGAATGCCCTCAAAGCTGACTTTCCATCAGGGAGATGAAAATGGGATGGGATGGGGTGGACAAAGGAAACCAGTAGTATTTATGAGGAGAGAGGCAGACAATGTGGCCCACTCCCTACCTGACACACACACACACACACAAACACACACGATCAAAGCTGAGACTGCCCACCATGCCAGACTATACAAAGAAGGTGATTTCCTTCTAGATGCAATGAGAGAGTATTTTGTGCTTGAGGCAAGGAAAAAAAGAAGGGAAGGGGGAGTATGAGGACCACACCCAGGGAGGGAGCTGAGTCACCCTGGGATGTTTTGGTTTGAGGTAATGAAACCTTTCTTCTAAAAAAAGAAAATTTTCCATTGATGATTTAAACATCAGTGAAGGAGACTACAAATATTTACATTTGACTTAATGAATTTCAGCCCATAAAATGCCTACAACATCAGCTAGCTTCTTAGAGTCTCTATCAGCCTTCTTTGCTTAGCTGTGCCCTGATTCCTGTTCTAGCTTTCCTTGCTGTAGGAGGATGGAGCTCCCTACCTCTGCCTTGTTTTTAACTTTGAGTCAGTGCATAAAGGACTTTTCAGATGTCTTTAAAGCCTTCATGCTTATCAGTCTTAATTGTGCTCCATTACACCATCACATTCCCCTACCGCTGGAGATTTGTTACCTTTTCCAGGGATTCCTGATAGCAAATCACCCGGCTATAATTATCTTTGACCAGCTCTAAACATCTTGGAATCAATCGCTTCACCCCCTCCCCCACACTATTTTTTTTTGACTATACTCTCAGGGTATATTCCCAATAACAGAAGATTGAGTCAAAAAGTGCAATTATTTTTGTAAGTTTTGCATGATGCTTCCAAATCATTTTCTAAAAAGATTTCCCTAGTTTTTGCAATTTCACCAGCAATGGATGAGTGCACCTATTTCTATTAGCGCTGAGTTTTGCTGCTTTCAAGTAATTTTGCTTTTAAATATATTTATCTTGTATACTCTGAATAACTCAGAAATACATGCATTACATTTGCGTTGTTTAAAAAGTAACACCCGGGGCGGCTAGGTGGCACAGTGGATAGAGCACCGGCCTTGGAGTCAGGAGGACCCGGGTTCAAATTCAACCTCAGACACTTAATAATCACCTAGCTGTGTGGCCTTGGGCAAGTCACTTAACTCCATTTGCCTTGCAAAAACCTAAAAAGTAACACCAGGGATGAGCCTGGGAAGAGGTTCCCAGTTATTGAATCAAAACCAAGCACAAGCTAGTATTTAACTGTCATAAAAAACATCAGCTCAAGAAAGGATTCATGGGGCAGCTAGTTGGTGCAGTGGATAGAGCACCAGCCCTGGAGTCAGGAGGACCTGGGTTCAAATCCAGCCTCAGACACTTAATAATGACCTAGCTGTGTGGCCTTGGGCAAGCCACTTAACCCCATTTGCCTTGAAAAAAACCTAAAAAAAAAAGGCTTCATTATCTAATAGTATTTATTTCTTTGTACTTTCAGCACTTAGGAAACTGCCTATTTAATAAAGGTTTGTTAGCTATTGATTAATAATTAAATATGGGAAATCTGATTAGCAAATATGGGAAATATATTTGAGAGCACATCTCATACCATATCCCAGTCTGAATTTCCACATTAACATAGATTTTTTAATAGTTAAAAAGTATATTTATTTTATCTTGTATGTCACTTGTGGAAAGGAGATAACTTTTCATCTATTTAACAACAATAGGCCTAATATAAAGTAAGCTCCCTGAGGGCAGAGACTGTTTCATTTTTATCATAGTTGCCCCAGTGGTGCCTAAGGATGTTTAGTAAATCCTTTGGTTTGATTTGATAAGTGTGAGATGATACTCGGTGCTGTTTTAATCTTTGCCTCTTTGGTTCTTCAAGGAAACTAAGCATTTTTCTAAGTGATTATTAATGATCCGAGTTTCCTCTTAGATAAATTCTAGATTCTTATATTCTAACTACCTGTGCTTTGGATATAGCCTTTGAATATCTTTAACAGTTCTTTATGGGAGCAGGGGAAGGCAATAGTTTATCTCCCCCCAGCCTAAATGGATGAAATCACAAAATCAAGGACAGATAACAGAGAGAAAAAGGGTTAATTTTGTGGGGTTTTTTAAGGCAGTACAAAGACATTTCTAAAAATGTGAGAAAGTTTTCTTGATGAAGTTGAAAGGCCACATATGTTTTCTATGTATATAGAGCATACTAGTGCACTCTATTTGTACCCACTCTTCTCTTGGACATTTATTTGTTTTGCAATATTTATATTGGAAGTGTACCCCAAGTTTATGAGAAAGAATGTTATGAGAGAAAATGCCACTGTTCTATTCGGCCTCAGACACTTAATAAAGACCTAGCTGTGTGGCCTTGGGTAAGTCACTTAACCCCATTGCCTTGCAAAAACCTAAAAAAAAAAAAAGTATGCTCTTCTGTGTGGAGGCAGGAATTACAGTTTTAGGAGTTGAGAGGATATACAGAATGCTCACCCTCCAGACATCCAATCTGCAAATCTTTAAGTGCTGAATAGGGAAGATGGTGCAATAAGTGATACTTATAAATTTTAGATGTCAAGCTTTTATGCAACATATTTGCCATAAATATTTTCCCAACTGTTCCTTTTCTTTTGCTTTATCATAATGATTTTGTTATATAGTTTTTCCTTGAGTAATCAAATACATATCTTATCCCTAATGATTTATTTTATTACTTAATAAGTAAAGTTACCTTCCCTTCCCAATTGACATACATTATGTAATAAACATCCGAATAAAGAATGATTTAAAACCTTTTCTTAGTTTATATTACAATGGAATTGTAAGGATTGTTTCCCAAAGGGCAACAAAAATGTGCACCTTCCTTTGATCCAGCAATACCACTACTGGGTCTATACCCTGAAGAGATGATGAAAAAGGGTAAAAACATTACTTGTACAAAAATATTCATAGCAGCCCTGTTTGTGGTGGCAAAGAATTGGAAATCAAGTAAATGTCCTTTAATGGGGGAATGGCTTAGCAAACTGTGGTATATGTATGTCATGGAACACTATTGTTCTATTAGAAACTAGGAGGGATGGGAATTCAGGGAAGCCTGGAGGGATTTGCTTGAACTGATGCTGAGTGAGATGAGCAGAACCAGAAAAACACTGTACACCCTATCAGCAACATGGGGGTGATGATCAACCTGGATGGACTCACTCAGTCCATCAGTGCAACAATCAGGGACAATTTGGGGCTCTCTGTGATGGAAAATACCATCTGTATCCAGAGAAAGAACTGTGGAGTCTGAACAAAAACAAAGACCAAGACTTTCAATTTAAAAAAAAAAACCAAAATGTTATCTTATTATGTAATCTTGCTATCTCTTATACTTTATTTTTCTTCCTTAAGGATATGATTTCTCTCTCATCACATTCAGCTTAGATCAATGGATACCAGGGAAACAAAGTAAAGACTAACAGGCTGCCTTCTGTGGGGAGTGGGGGGAGGGAAGCAAGATTAGGGGAAAATTGTAAAATTCAAAATAAATAATTCTTTCTCATAAAAAAGAACATGGATTTTTTTGTTTTTTTCTTTGCATTCTTTTCAACATATAGTCTTACACATAATTGGGGCTTAAGAAATAGAGACGGGGGGGTGGGGGTGCTAGTAGGTGGTGTGTAAGTAGCGCAGTGGATAGAACACCAGCCCTGGAGTCAGGAGGACCTGAGTTCAAATCTGACCTCAGATACTTAATAATGACCTAGCTGTGTGGCCTTGGACAAGCCACCTAACCCCATTTGCCTTGAAAAAAAAAAAGAGAGAGACAGGAGGTTTCACTAAATGGAGCAAAAGTTTCCCAGGTAACAATCATGGTTTAAAATTGGAAGAACATTTGGTAAAGTGAGGTAGGGAAGGATTATTGAAGCATAGGTTCACTTGAATTTCTAAAGTTCTGATGTCTTAATTTCTCTATTTTTAAAAGTAAAATCAGATAGTTTTGGTGGTAACCACTTTGCCCCATATTTACCAATATGATATTCTCTTCCCTTTGTTTTTCAATATAAATCTTATTGTGATTTTATATAGTTCAGTGGATCAACTCATTGACATTCCAAATGATATTGTGTTAAATGTTTATTTATTGAAATCAGTGCTTTTTTCTTTATTAATCAACCAATTCATGAACATGAATACATTTATGTCCTGCTGTTGATTTAGGTCTTCCTTTCACTTAGTCATTGATGTTTTTATGTTTTCCTTATAAAAGTTATGAAAATATCTATTTAACACTCAAATACTTGATAGATTTTCTTATCACAAGTGAGTTTTATTGTGTCTTCTTTATTGCAAGGAAATAAGTTAATCTTCAATGCTGAAGCAGCTAGGTGCAGTGGATAGAGCACCGACCCTGGAGTCAGGAGGACCTGAGTTCAAATGTGCCCTCAGACACTTAATACGGATTTAGCTGTGTGACCTTAGGCAAGTCACTTAACCCTTTTTCCTTGAAAAAAACCCACAACAATCTTCAATGCTACAGTTTTCTGAACTCATATTAACTTAAATAACTTTCTGGTTGACATGGTTCTGTTTTCTAGGAATACAATCATGCCTTAAGCAAATAATGATTTTGACTTCTTCCCTTCTAATGTTCATTCCTTTGATATCTTTTCCTTGTATTGTTGCAATTACCAGCATTTTAAATATCATGTTAAAGGGAAGTGGTGTAAGTGATCTGAGTCATTATGCACCAATTCATTTAACAAACATTTATTTTATATTCTATTTTCCAATTACATGTAAAAATAATTTTAATATTCTTTTTTAAAATTTTGTTTTCCAAATTCTCTCCCTCCCTACCACCTCCTTGAGAAGTAAGCAATTTAATATGCACTATACACTTGCCATCATGCAGAAGGTTTTCGTATTAGCCCTGTTGTAAAAGAAAACACAGACCAAAAAAAAAAAAGAACTCTAGCAGATTGAATCTAAGATGACTTGGCTGACCCTAGAAAAGGGGAAGCAAGGAATCGTGCCCAACAGAGACTACACGACCAGCCACTAAGATACACAACATTCACCAGAGGGCCAACTAGGGCCTGTAGAGACTAAGTACCCAGCCATCAACATGTGACGCCAGGAATTCGAGATTATAGAAGAAATAAACCCAGAGAGCCAGGGAAAGCAGCAAGATAGCATCACCAGAAACAACAAATGGAGGAATTGTCATGGTCACATGTATTTCCAAGATGCATGGCTCTTATGTGGTTCCTCTATGTGCTCAACTTCCTCTCTCTCTCTCAATGGTGAATGAATTTATGGGAAAAGATATTCTCAATTTGTGAAGGGAATGTTGTTCATTTTCTGTCATTTTCCTCAAATTCTTTTTCTTTGAATTAATTATACCCTTTGACTGGAGAAGCAGTAGACATGTCAGTAAGGGCTCATGAACTGTGGTTTTGAATGTAAGTGGTTCTGGAAGGTATCTTGAACCTGAATTTGCTCATGTGAGAGGACACTCTGAATAAATTCAAGGTAGATAACAGGTTACTTCCAATGTAAAGCAACTATCAGTGGTGCAAGGGAAGGTTCACAATAGATTTCATTTCAGAAGTGGCCCCTGAGCTAAAGCTTGGAGGAGCCGCTTTTTTTTGGCTAAAATTAGTAAGCTGGGGCAGCTAGGTGGCGCAATAGATGGAGCACCAGGCCCTGGAGTCAGGAGTACCTGAGTTCAAATTTGGCTTCAGACACTTAATAATTGCCTAGCTGTGTGACCTTGGGCAATCCACTTAACCCCATTTGCCTTGCAAAAACCTAAAAATAAAATAAATAAAATAAAATAAAATAAAATAAAATAAAATAAAATAAAATAAAATAAAATAAAATAAAATAAAATAAAATAAAAAATATAAAATAAAATTAGTAAGCTGAAATGTTGCATTATCCTGATAGTTTTTCTGATAATGCATATCTCGTACAAATCCTGCATGGCTATGATGAATAAATTTAGAAATATTATTGTGTTCTGTCAGATAACATTTTAAATCCACATTCATTAGGGAAATTCATCTATAATTTTCTTTTCATAGGATTTCATTTACCAGGCTTTAAAATCTCTGCCATATTTGTACATAGACGATAATGAGTAGCAGTTCCCCTAGTCTTTGCTTGGAGACCTACAATGAAGAAATTCCTATCTCCCCTTTAATTGATTTAACTATTAAATTAATTGATTTAATTAAGAACTTTTTCCTTATATTAAGACAACTAAGTGAATAGAAGATTGTATCTGGGATCAGGAAGACCTGAGTTCAAATCCAGCCTCAGATATTTACTTGTTGTAGGACTTAGGAGAAGTTATTTAATCTCTACCTGCTTCAGTTTCCTCATCCATAAAATGGGGCTGAAAATAGTACCTATCTCTCAGGGTTAAATGAAATATTTGTAAAGCTCTTTGAAAACCTTGAAACACTATAAATACTGTTGTCATTGAGTTGTTTTGGTTTGTTTGTCTCCCTGTGCCCCCATTTGGGGTTTTCTTGGCAAAGATATTGGTGTGGTTTGTTGTTTCCTTCTCCAGCTCACTTTATGGATGAGGAAACTGAGGCAAACAGGGTTAAGCCCAGGGTCACACAACCAATAAATGTATGAGACTGGATTTGAGTTCAGGTCCTCCTAACTCCACATCCATTTGGGCCACTTAACTGTCCCTTTAAAAACACTACTATTATTAAATCTGCCCTTTTACAACTTCTACCAATGGATCCTGTTTTTATGCTTTGGCTTCAAGAAGAACAACTCTACTCCCTTTTCTCCATGAGAGTCTTTCCAATAGTCATTCTGCACCTTCCTTCCCCAAGTCTCTGATCCACTTAGAATTTACTGTGGTGTGTCCAGTGGGATGCAGGTCTAACCCATTTTTTGACTACACTGTTATATTTTCCCTACTGTCTTTATTGACTAATAAATTCCTCTCTCTCTCTCTGTTTTGTAATTGATTGCATACAGAATAATGTGCCTAATAAATGCTCATTTACTCTCAAAAAATAGTGAGATTAAGCAGAGGGACAACCAAGTCCTGCAGATGGAAGCCTTGGCCACAAACAGTCCCTACATCTAGGTTTCTAAAAAAAATCCTGACTGTTTGAATTCCCTACTCTTATGCCTCTCCATATATGTTCCCTACATATGTCCACTCTTTCCACTGATGTATTTGCATGAGATTACACAAAAGATTTATGGGGAAAATGTTTATTGCTACTTTTCTTACTATTTCATCAAATGTCTTTGCTTTGAACTAATTGTGTCCTTTGGACGATTAGTAAAATTGATGCATCGATGGGGGCTCACAATCTATAATTGAGTAGACTCAATGAGTCTACTCAATGACTCAATGAGAACCTGGAATATATGGAGCCGCCATCTCTGCAGCCTTTACATGTGAGTAGAGAAGGAAGCCTCAGTGTTACACTGTCAATTTATTGCTTTGTACTGACTTTGAACATATTAATTTATCTGATTTCCAGTAGTTTTTAGCTACAAACTCATTTCTCTTCCTTTTCTGCTTTCATTAAAATTAGCCTACAAGAAGATAAATTTGCCTCTAGAACTGCATCCCATACATTAACATGTTGTGATGATACTGTCATTATCTTTAATGTAATTTTTGATTAGTTCTGTAATATGGTATAAAAGCTTTTGGTCTTTACACAAATGATTCCACAAATTACAACTGAGTTTCCATCTGGACCAGCTTATTTTGCTCCTATTTACTTTGCTGATTGCTATTCTCTTGAATCATTCTGAATGGAGTGATTAAAATTTCCATCTTTCTGAATTTTTGTCTGTGAATATTTTTTAATATTTTGATAACTATATTTAAGTATAATTGATTTCCTTTGGGATTCTATATAATTTCTTTTATGCATTTAAAAATATGATTCCAAGCAAGACTCCATAGGTTTCAGCAGCCTAGTGGTCCATGGGGCCACGTTGAAAAGGTTATAGGTTCTAGCATGGAAACAATGTAAAGGGACGGCTAGGTGGCGCAGTGGATAAAGCACCAGCCCTGGAGTCAGGAGGACCGGAGTTCAAATGCAGCCCCAGACACTTAATAATGACCTAGCTGTGTGCCCTTGTGCAAGCCACTTAACCCCATTGCCTTGCAAAAAACAAAACAAAACAAAAAAAGACCAACAGACTGCCTTCTGGGTGGGGAGCAACATTAGGAGAAAAATTGTAAAATTCAAAAAGAATGTTTTTTAAAAAGGTTATAGGTTATGAACCTGTGACCTAACTTCCTTTGATCCACCTCAGATGGGTTAAGAAATGGTCATGAGAGAACCCCACATTCCTGGGAGGTTACCAAGTTCCTACTTCATGTGACAGTGGAGATGGATGACTGATAGAAGCCACCCTGACCAGTTTTTCATCTTTGCCCAGCACAGGATTAAGCTCCCTTGATCTGGTAAATAAACTAACTTTCCTTTTGTCTCTCCCTCCCTCCCAGACAAGAGGAAAGGCTTCCTTGCTTCTGTGAGTGCACAGAGAATTGGCAGAGTTGGCAGCTTTGGAGGATCATGGGCACACAATTCAATTCAATTCAATATACCAGTATTTAAGGGCCCCTTAGGCATTGTGCCAGGAGCTAGATATTAAAAAAAATGAAACCTAGCCTTCCTCAAGAAATGTATGCTCTATAAGGGAAACAACATAGATATGACTAAGATCACATATAAATATAAAGTGAATACATCTTGAAAAATTTTGTTTGCCTTTTTATCACTTTGGACTTCTACCCATATGTGGGCAACAGGATGCCCTCCTTCAATAGTATTCAACAGGCAATCAATCAAGCATCGTTCATTGCTGTATCACTGAGCTAAGGGTTTGGGAAACAAAGGGAGGTTAGAAGCAGTCCCTGCCTTCAGAGAGCTCACAGTCTGATGGGGGAGACAACATGCAAGCAAATAAATACACCGAAAACTCTTTATGGGAAAAATACAAAACAATTAACAGAGAGAAGGAACTGGAATGGAGGGGTTGGGGAAGGCTTCCTGTAGGAAGTGGGATTTTAACTGGGACTTAAGGAAGCCAAGAGAGACAGCTGTCGGAGAAGAGGAGGGAAAGCATTCCAAGCATGGTTGGCACCAGAGAAAATGCCTGAAACCTAGAGAGGGAGATCTTGTTCATGGAACAGCCAGGAGGCCAATATCAAAAAGAGCATGTCAAAGAGTAAGGTAGAAGATTGGAAGAGTAGAAGGAGAGTAGGTTAAAAAAGGATTTGAATGCCAGCGCATTTTGTATGGGACTTTGAAGGCAATAGGGAGCCACTGGAGGTTATTGAGGAGGAAGTAAGTGATATGGTCACACCTACATTTTAGAAAAATCACTTTGAATGGAGGATGGATTGGAGTGAGGAATGATGTGAGGCATGCAGACCCCCCCCCCAGCAATACTTCTTGATATGCATGTCTATGACATGAGATAACCAGGGCCTGCATCAAGGTGGGGGTCGTGTCAGAGGAGAGAAAAGTGTATATCCAGAAATATTGCAAAGATGAACTCAACAGGCCTCAGGAACAGATTGGTTAAGAGAGGTTTGGGAGTCCAGAATGACTCCTAGGGTATGAGCCTGATGGCCTGCCCTCCTCCATAATAAGAAAGGTAGGAGGTGGGGAGGATTTAAGGGAAAGCTAACGAATTCTGTTTTAGACATATCGAGTTTAAGCTAGCCACTTGCCAACCAATTCACAACGTTGGAAAGGCAGGTGGAGAAGTAAGCCTAAAGGTGAGCAGAAATTGAGATAGGAGAGTCAATCTGAGAATCATCAGCATAGACCAGGGATGACAAAATCCAAGACTGTTGATCAAGTGAAGCAGTAGAGAGGAAGAAAAGAAAAAGGAGAACCCAAGACAGAGCCCTAAGGGGACCTATGGATGGAGGGTGTGATGTGGAGAAGGACCCAGCAAAGACAAAGAAGTCAGATAGGCAGGAGGAGAGCCAGGAGACAGAGCCATCCTGAAAACCTAGGGAAAAGAGAAGATCAAGGAGGAGAGAGTGATCAAATGAAGAATGAGGAAAAGCCATTGCACTTGACAACTAAGAGATCATTGGTAATTTTGGAGAGAATAGTTTTGGTGGAATAATAAAGTGGGAAACGAGATTGTAAGGGGTTAAGAAAAGAGTGGGAGGAAAGAAAGTAGAGGCCCCTATTGTAAGGTATTATAAGGATATCAGGTGCAGAACAGTCTTTATTTCAGCTACCACTGAAAATGTTTAAGACACAAAGGACTCACAGGCAAGCATGAACAAATTCAGAAACATGAGATGCCCAAATTGCCCATTAGACTCCTACCCCCTTCCCACCTCACACACATTCTGAAGTTAAAGATCCTTTGTGGGACAGCTGAACAAATAGTTCCCATTCATCTTGGACCTGCCATTCACAGCACCCATCCCAGCAACTCCCAACAATGTCATGGAGAGCTGGTGAGGTACAGATCTCCTGGCCCCCTCATATCACAGCTTTAATCCTTGAGCTGCAGACTGATCCCCTGGGGAAGATTCTCTTTTCCTGTGAGAAACATGGAAATGTTCTCACATGGAATAATTAATGTCTGAACCTTGTGAACTTGATGAAATGAGGAAATTGGGCAGGGAAGTCTGTTTAGATTTAACCCTTTGGCTTATGCACAATATTCTCGGCTTACTGCTAAATTAACACAACTTTTGAAGTTAGTTCTTCATAACTTAGAATTGGTTCAGTATGATGATAAAAAATCTGGTTGGCTGGGGGGCCAGGTGGTTGATTCCACAGAGGCCAAGCCTGAATATACAAAAAGTTTAAGGAGACAATTCCTTTATCTCTTCCTGAGGGTTTTTGAATGAGTTGCAAAGATGGGAAGAAGCAGTGGAAAACTATATTCTCTCTCCTGGCTGCCATGTGTCCACGAACACATATTTGTCTTTCTTGATCTTAGGTGAATACATGTCTTGATATAGAAGTGACAAAGCAATAGGTGAGACCAGGTGATCCACCAAAGTCATTAAAGGAGCCTCTCACCAGCAATTGGACTTGATAGTCACAGCGGTTGAGTCTTTCAAGTGAAAAAGAAAAAAAAAACAGAACAAAAACTGAGGAGTCTGCTTCATCAACTCAGTAGTGGAGTGACCTGTCAACTGAGACACAAGGTGCCAACCCAGATCTTGCTTCTATTTCTTTGTATGTTTCTCCTCTATTAGACCGTGAGCTCTTAGAGGTGAGGGCCTACCGCTTCTCTTTCTTTGTATCCCCCAAGCCCAGAGCTTGATTCATTGGAGGTCTCTTATTGACTGTATGATGTACTGAGCAAGGAATAAATCATTATCATCGACAATGAGCCCTAAAGTAAGACTGGTGGGGACTCCAGAAAGGAAGAAACACTTCCCAGATGTCCTGATTGCACCCTTGCCAGCCTCATTATTTTGTGCTTTAAGTATGAACCTACTCTCCCTAGAGACCAAAATGTGTTCAAAGAGGAGAAAGCACCCCTAAAGCTAGGGGATATTTTTGGTGACTTCTGTCCTTACTATGGTGATGTTTGTCCTTAGTTCTCAATGAAGACCTTGACTTCAAGGAAGAGATGCCATGGTATGCACATGAATTGGATTTAAGTCAGGGGATGCTGTGCTAAGTTACCAACCTCACTTTCCACTCCAGAGCCATCTGGGTCCAGTGGTCAGATAGGAATCAGGATAGCTAGAGATAGCCCTGGATCCAAGATAATCAGGGTTAAGGGACTTTCCCAGGGTCACACAGCTAGTAAGTGTCTGAGACTGAGTCCTCCTGACTTCGGAAAGGGTGCTCTACCCACTGACTTATCTGGGTTTTATCTTCTTAATAAATGTCCCTTTATAAAGGCTAATTAATATCAACTAGTTGGTTGATATTGGGAAATACGTAAGATGGAAATTCATGAGTGCTAGCACCAGAGACCCGAACCGCTCAGGATTGTCCCAAGAACTCTGAAGGGAAAAGCAGTTTTTACTTTATGAGAATTCATGCTGCCAGTCCAGAGTAAATAGGGAACCCATCCCCAGAAGGATTGCTACATCAGGTTTACTCATGAAGTAACTGTTTTCTAGATTGCTAGCCTCTAACTTTTACTTAGAAAAGGAAAAGGAAATAAGGAATTGGAGAGCCAGAAACTGGCATCTAAGAAATTGCATCTGAGTCCATGAAAGTCACTTACTGTATGTTTCTCTTATGAGTAGCCATTTTCTGCTCTTAGGGGCAGGGATAGGGGAAATACCTTCCTTGCCCCCCCTCTTTCTATACAGTAGTCCAGGGGCTGGTATGGAAGGAAAAAAGGGAAGAGGGAATAAGGGGTGAGCTATTTCATAGATTGACCTTAGAGTATAGACAATGACTATGATGATGATGGAGAGGGCAGCTCTTCCGCTGAATTCAGTCTCAGTCAACCAGTTGGTTATCAGGAAACCCAGCCAAAAAGATGTCAGTCTGCAAATATGCCTATGTGGAAGAGACCTTTCAAGAAAAAAAAAGTCCATGTCTTATCATCTCAACAAGACGGCTGCAGGGGGAAAAGGGAGGATTCACCAAGCTGATTGGAGTTTCCCTAACCACCACCATTACAAGATATTTATTGTTTTTCCTTGGGTTCAGGGAAACAATTCACAGAAAGAATCTGGCCAAGCAGTTTCTGATGATCTCCCTATGAGAAATTCACTATGCATCATTCAGAGTTGTGGTTTGAAGCCATGCTCCATGACAAAAGGAGTCTTTCTGCACACTTCCTGTGTGGGAAGTCTATGCTTCTCTGAAATCATAGCTGGTCATTGTGATGTTCAGGGCTCTTGAGACTTTCCAAGTGGTTTGTCTTCAGAGTGCCAAGATCATTGTGCAAATTGTTTGTTGCTTCCTTTGCATACTCTGCATCAATTCATGGAGGTCTCCTAATTTCCTTTGAGAAATTCCATTTGGTCATTCCTTATGATGTAATAATAGTTTATTACATCCATCCACCACATTTGCTTAGCCATTTCCCAATAGGTGACTACTGAGTTAGTGTCAAGGTTCTTTGTTACTACAGAAGTGTTGCTCTAAATAATTTTGTCCAAATGGGTTCTTTTATTCCTTCTCTGACCTCTTTGGAGTATATCGTAGAGCAAAGGTTATACCCAGTTAGTGACTTGGGGTGGAGACATATTTCCAAATTACTTTTCCAGAATGATAGCTAGTATTTACAAAACAATTTGCATATGTCCTCTCATTTGATCCTCACTACAACCTTATAGAATAAGTGTATTCTAAAACTAATTCATTTTTCAGATGAGAAAATTGAGGCAGGAAGAAGTTAAGTAATTCACACTGGGTCACAAAATCAAAAAGTATCTCAAGTAGGATTTGAACTCTGGACTTGTTGAATCCAAATACTATGTTCTGTGCTGAGAGTCCACTCGATGCTGACCTCATCCACAGCCTCACCAACATACTCCATTAGAGACCAATTACAAATTATTGATGATTTAAAGTCTGAGTGAATATCCCGTATCTATCTTTATTCTTTAAAGCTTCTTGCATTAGTCACAAAGAAGAGGACAGATTATCACAGGAAGGCTCTTCTCTAAAGTCATTAGAATCTTGACCATGCTAGGAGAAGGAAACCATCTTGGATTAACTAATTCGTAATTAAAGTATGTTGGGTTCACTCTCAATCGAACTGTAAGAAGAATCCTTGCCAGGAATGGCCAAAGAATGGAATGGTTTGGGAGAATACAGCTTTAGAAGGAACCGAAAGTTGAGGGGCTATTATTCTGGTTGGTGAATCAAAACTGTTACCTAGACCCACTGATTGTTTTCTTGTTTTGACTGCAGAGTATTTTTTTGTTTTGATTGAAGAGTATTATAAATTGTAATGGAAATGATTTGAATGGAAGGAGATTTTCAAAGACAGGATAAATCTCTCTCCCTCAGGATTTGTCTCCCTGAACGCAACCAACATTTATTAAACACAAACTGGATGCCAATCATTGTGCTAAGGGCTGGAGATATTTTTATTTTTTTATTTTTATTAAAGATTTTATTTATTTTGAGTTTTACAATTTCTCCCTAATCTCACTCCCCCCACACACACACAGAAGGCAATTTGTCAGTCTTTACATTGTTTCCATGGTGTACATTGATGCTGGAGATATTTTTATAAAAAAAGGCAAAAAATGGTCCTTCTCTCAAGGAGCTCACATTATAATGGAGGATCCAACTTTCAAACAACCATGTATAATCAAGATAGAGATAGAAAAAATGGAGATAACTGGCAGAGGGAAGGTGCTAGCATAGACGGGACTGGGGAAAAACTTCCTGTAGAAGGTGGAATTTTAGCTGGACCTTGGAAAAAAACCTGGGAAGCCAAGGAGGTGGAGAAGAAAAAAGGAGAGTGCTCCTGGCACGGGGCACAGTCAGAGAAAAATGTCTGGAATCTGGAGATGGAATATCTTGTGTGAGGATACAGTCAAAATGCCAATGCCACTAGATTATAGAGTACATGGGGAAGAATCGAGTGTAAGAAGACTGAGAAAGGGGGAGGGGGATGGCAGATTGCAAAGAGTTCCAAACTCCAAATGGAGGATTTTATGTTTGATAATGAAAATAATTGGGAGCTCCTGAAGTTTATCGATGCTTAGAAGGAAATGAAATTCATCTCTGGCAGGCTTGTGCCCAAAGTCCATTGCACACTTCCAAGAGAGAACTGGGAGTAAGCACCAGCAGGGGAATGCATAGAGAGGCACAGGTATAGTACAATGACCAAGGGGACCAAGAGCCTGCCAAGAAATGCTCCAGGTCTGGAGAAGAGACAGAGACCAGGAAAAGGAATTTCTGGTGTCTGAGACTACCAAGTACTGTGAACACCATTGGACTGGCAAACAAAGAAATAGATTTTCCTTTTAGTCCATGAGTCAGAGACTGGGAATATTCCTTTTCCACAACCCTAGGAGAAGGAGCCCAAGGATTCTGTCTGTCCTAGAAGCTCTGGGGGGCCAACATGGAGGAGGGAGAGGAGAGGGTTGGGAGTGACTATCTCCAGACAGTAATTTTTAGTCTAATTTTCCTCATTCTATCATTAATCCTAGTCATACTTAGCACATTATTAAGGTGTATTATTATTTAGTCATTTCAGTGATGTCTGACTTCATGACTTGTCATGACTTCATTTAGGCTTCGTTATTTTTTTAACCCCCATTTGGGGTTTTCTTGGCAAAGATACTGGAGTATGGGGACAGCTAGGTGGCGCAATGAATAGAGCACTGGCCCTGGAGACAGAAGGACCTGAGTGCAAATTTGATCTCAGACACTTAATAATTACCCAGCTTTGTAACCTTGGGCAAATCACTTAACCCCATTGCCATAAATAAAAAAAAAAAATTAATTTAAAAAAAAGAACACAAGGGGCAGCTAGGTGGCTGAGTGGATAGAGTACTGGCCCTGGAGTCATGAGTACCTGAGTTCAAATCCGGCCCCAGACACTTAACAATTAATTATCTAGCTGTGTGGCTTTGGGCAAGTCACTTAACCCCATTACCTTGCAAAAAAAAAACCAAACAAAGAACACAGTGGGTAGTGAATGAAGTAAAAAGAAATCCTTTGCTAGAATGGGGGCTTCAACTGATTGTTCAATCATGAGGCTTTTATTGAATATCTACTCTACAGAAGCAATACTGGGAATACATGAAAATAAAATGAAACTATGTTCTCAGAAAGTTTACATTCTGTCTGGGCCAGCAGGTTTTGTATCTCAATATTGTGAACAAATCCTATTTCCTCCCTCAGATTACTTTTGAACCTAGTCAGCAAACTGTTGTCACAGGTTTAAGCATCATCCCTGGAACGCAGGGGATGTTGGGGTGCAGGGACCAACCTAGATAGATTTCTGCTGAATGATCGCCCTCTCATGGCCAATCTAGAAACTGCGACCTCTTAGGTCAGGGCTCTCTGCTACTCAGGTGGTTGAAGTACTCTGCCATGCTGGCGGCGCCGGTACATCTCCCCCTAGTGGTGGAATTGGATATTGCCGCTCTTCTAGCAAAACACAGTAATAACTAATGTTTATAGAGGGATTCGATGGGACAGACACAGTGACAAGTGCCTTACAATTACACTTGATCCGTGCAACAGTCCTGGGAGGGAAGGTGATATTTCTATCCTCCTTTTACAATTAAAGCTGATGTTGAATGCATGACTCCAGGTCCAGCTCTCTGTGCATTTCACCTCCTAGTCGCCACTCACCCCCTTGGTTTTCTGGGGCTTAAGGAAGGCAATACTCAGATTACACAAACTAGGGGTTCCACTATGTAGACAGATAAGGAATTTGGAGGGGATGAGGGAAAATATCACAAACTGCAGGTAGCAGGGAAGACGTCCTAAAGGAGGTAGTATTTGAATTTGGGGGGTTTTCTTGGCAAAGATACTGGAGTGGTTTGTCATTTTCTTCTCCAGTTCATTTTATAGCAGAAACTGAGGCAAACAGGGTGAAGTAAGTGCCCAGGGTCACACAACTAGCAAGTGTATGAGACAGGATTTGATTTCAAAAAGCTGAATCTGACTCCAGGTCTGACCCTCTTATCCATGACAGTACCACCTAACTGCTTTGAAGAAAGGTAGAGATTCCAAAATGTAGAGTCAAGGACAGAGGGCATTCCAGGCATGGAAAGAGATGGAATGGAGCCTTTCCAAGTAGGTTGAGGCAAGATCGGCCAAGGTGTTAAATACAAAACTTATCTGGGGGTCCTAGGAAGTTACTGAAGTTTCTTGAAGGACATGGTTAGACAAAAATAGTGTCAGAGGTAAGATTTGAACCTGATATCAAGTCCATCGCTCAGAATCATAGAAGTGGAGAGGCAGATGGGACTCGGTAACCTTGATGCCAACCTACACCCAAAAGGGATCCCTGCTACAACAGGTCTGATGAATGGGCCCTCTAGCCTCTACATTGAAGGCAGCCACTACACTTTTGAACAGTTCTCATGATCAGTATGTTTTTTCCTGATATCAAATCTAAATTTTTATTTTTGTTACTTGTAGTATTCTGTCCTAAATTCTGTCCTAAGAAGCCAAGCCAAGCAAAGCCAACCTTTCTTTCAAAATTTTTTTTCGTTTTTTGCAGGGCAATGGGGTTCAATGACTTGCCCAAGATCACACAGCTAGATAATTAAGTGTCTGAGGCCAACTTTGAACTCAGGTATTCCTGACTCCAGGGCTGCACCACCTGGCTACCCTTCTTCCATAAATTCTTGAAACATGTGCCCTCCTATTCTCCCACCTCCCAATCTTCTCCTCTCTAGGGTAAAACATCCCAAGTTCCTACCCTTCTGGGGATCTTTTCTGGATACTCTTCAGCCCATTAATTTCATTCTTATATTGTATCACCTAGAAATGAGCACAGTATTCAAAATGTGCTCTATCTAGGGCAGAGGACAGAGAGCCTGGAAGTTCTACCCCTTTCAATACAGTCAAAATCTTAATAGCTCTTTTAACTTCCATCCAACCTGTAAATTTTTACTGAATTTGCAATCCCCTCCCCCCCAAAAAACTTTCTCTGACAAACCATTTTCTAACCATACTTTCTCCATCCTATATTTGTGATGTTGATTTTTTGAACCCAATGGTTAGACTTTTCATTAATCTCTAATGATTGGATTCCAAACAATGCTTTAGCCTCATAAGGGTCCTCTTGGAGTCTGATTCCATCATCCACTCCCAGGTTGCTGTCACTTGCAAATCTTAAGTACAAATTTTATGATAAGAATGTCAGTTAGGCCTGGGCCAAGCCTAGATTGGAGAGATGCCCTTACCCAAGCAAGATGGTTTATCTATCTCCTATCTCTCCAGTGGTTGGATTATCTCATCCCATCTCCCCCATCCTCTCCACAAGACTAATATGAGCCACTTTATCAAGAGCCTGGCAAACACTCCGGCAGCATTGACTTATTTAGTCATCCTTTCAGAAAAAAGGAAATGAAGTTAGTCTGGCATGAGCTGTTTGTGATGAGCCATACTAATTCTTGGTAACCCCCACTTCCCATTCTAGGTATTCACCAACCATCGCTTTAATGATCTGCTTTAGTTTTTCTCAGGAATAAAAAGCAGGTTCAGTTCTCTTCCCACTGGGCCCTGCTCCCTCTCCTGGGTATGCTTCAATTGGAAAACACGGATCTTACTAAAGTGAACTAAGAGCTATCATTGACATGAAGTACTTTTGTTTTTACTCTGCAAAGTAGGTCATGAAAAAATTGTTTCTATATTACATATAAGGAAACTGAGATCGGAGAAGCAAAGCAGGTAGTCTGAGGCAAGTTTCAAAGGCAGGATTAAACTGAGGAAGCCAGATAGTACAGTGGATAGAGCCCTGGGCCCGGAGTCAGGAAATTTGTTGTTGTTCAGTCCTTTTTCATCTGTGTCTGACTCTTCATGACCCCATTTAGGGTTTCCTTGACAAAGATACCAGAGCAGTTTGACATTTCCTTCTCCAGTTCATCTGACAGATGAGATAACTGAGGCAAACTGAGTGAAATGGTCTGTCCAGTCACACAGCTAGTAATTTGAACTCCCCAAGACTGGTCTTCCTGACTCCTGGCCCAGCACTGTACACACTAAATCACCTATCTGCCCTGGATATGTACTGGTTGTGTGAGCCTTAACCTCTGTTTGCCTCAGTTTCCCCATCCATAAAATAGGGGTTCTAATTAACTCCCAGAGCTGTTGTGAGGATGAAATAATAATATTTGTAAATGTTTGACAAATGCTTGGCAGATTCTAGGCACTATATAAATATTAACTATCATCACCATCTATCAGTCCAATACTGTTTTTTTGTTTGTTTGTTTTTTGTATTTTGTTTTTTAGGTTTTTGTAAGGCAAACAGGGTTAAGTGGCTTGCCCAAGGCCATATGGCTAGGTAATTATTAAGTGTCTGAGCCCAGATCTGAACCCAGGTACTCCTGACTCCAGGGCCCATGCTTTATCCATTGCGCCACCTAGCCACCCCCCAACACTGTTTTTTCTTCTTTTTTAAAAATTAAAATTTTCTTTATTTTTCCAACTCCATGCAATGATAGTTTTCAACAATCATTTTTGGTAATATTTTTGAGTTTCTCATTTTTCTCTCCCTCTCTCATCCTTTCTACCCCCATCCACCTGATAGAAAGCAATCTAATGTAGGTTATTCAGCTAACTATGTTAAACATTATCTATTTTATGTGGTGAAAAAAAGAATCAAATCAAAAAGAGAAAAAATGAGATAAAAAAACCATAATAACATATAAAGCAAATTTTAAAAACTGAAAATAGTTTGCTTTGGCCTGCATTCAGACTCCATAGTTCCTTCTCTGGATGTGGAGGGTGTTTTCCATCCCAAGACCTTTAGAATTGTCTCTGATCATTGTACTGCTAAAATGTGGTACAATGTTCTGGTTCTGCTCACTTCACTCAGCATCACAACATTCTTTCTAATACACCTCTGTGGCCTCCCTTATTTCAACTATTGTTTCCATGAGAAGGTGGAATTTGGTTTGCCAGTGACATATCCTTTCTACCAGATCCTTGCATCCTCTGTTCTTTAGATGGTCTCTTGAGAGGCTGAGATCTGTCCAGCTCAGGGCTAGCAAGATGCTGCTGGGCTGAGGCCACAGGGGCCAACAACCTTCATCAGTCCCTGGCCTTGACCTGCTTGCCCAGTTGGCCCTGAGGTCATTGCTCAGGGGTTGCTTGTATCTCATCAGAAGAACTAAGCTCCCTAGTACTATACACACCCACCTTCAGATAACCAGGAAACAGTTCTATTTTGGGTTCACAAATACTTTGGGTGGAAAGCAAAAAGGCATTTTAAGTACAAACATCAATCAAGTAGGGGACAATTAGTTTTATTCCCACACAAAAAAGGGAATGCTGCCACAAAGGCACAGAATGCTTAGAACCCAATTCAGCCACTTATCAGTACTAGATGAAATTATTTGAAAGGCTAATAATCAAACCTCATCAGAACATTTGCCATTTTTTTGAGAGCTACTAGTTAGCCATTTTACTTTCCACCTCCACAGAGGAGATAGCAGATTAATTAATGCAAAAGTCACTGTCTCTATCCCTCTCTTAATCTGTCTGCCTGTGACTCGGTCTCTCTGTCTCTCTCTGTCTCTCTCTCTGTCTCTCTCCGTCTCTCTGTCTGTCTGTCTGTCTGTCTCTCTCTGTCTCTCTCTCTATCTGACACTGACTCTGCAGCTTTGTCTCTGTTTCTTTCTCTTTCTGTCTGTTTCCCTCTCTCCTCTTTTTCTCTGTCTCTTTATCTCTCTCTCTATGACTCTTTCTCTGTCTCGGTTTTTCTGTCTCAGTTTCTCCCTTCTCTATGTCTCTGATTCTGTCTCTTTGTCTTTGTCTATCTCTTTCTCTATCTTTCTCCTTTCTAGTAGGTCCCTTCTAATATTATCGCCAATGACTCTAGAAGCTGTCCTGTTGGTGTGTACCTAGAAAGGAAAAGAGGCTAGCTGCCTTTTGGCATCTCTTCCAACAAACAACAGAAGACACAAACACAGATGTGGCTGATAGTCCCACACTAGATGCAATCATGACATCATGCCGTTCTAGTATGGGTGACCTCCAATACTCCAGAGCTCAGTGCCATCCTCATACCTCCAGCTGAAGAGCCTTCTGGGCGGCAACATGAACTTCTGGCTCAGTCACCCAGGGCAGGGTGAAGCAGCAGACACCCTGAGGGAGAGATCGGAGATAGAATGTTCCAGTCCTATCAAGTCCCTATCACTACCTGGACTATCATCTCCCCTCAAGAGACTAATGGGTATTGTCCAGGATCCTAAACCTAAAAACTTTGGGAATAATGACATTAAATAATTATAGTAGAGAAGAGACATAGCCACAGACAGCTAGGTGGCACTGCAATGGATAGAGTGCAGGGTTTGGAATTAAGAAGACTCATCTTCTCAGGCACTTAATAGTGATGATACCCTTGGCAAGTCACTTCACCCTGCTTCAGGGTGTCTGCTTCAGTTTCCTCATCTGTGAAATGAGTTGGAGAAGAAAATGACAAACCATTCAAGTATCTCTGCCAAAAAAGCCTTAAATGGGATCATGAAAACTGAAACATGACTGAGCATTACCACTCTCCTAAGAATCATGAGACCTTTTTTTTAGGGGTTTTTTTTTTGCAAGGCAATGGGGTTAAGTGTCTTGCCCAAGGCCACACAGCTAGTTCATTATTAAGTGTCTGAGGCTGGATTTGAACCCAGGTACTCCTGACTCCAGGGCCAGTGCTCTATCCACTACACCACCTAGCTGCTGTGAGACTTTTCTATGTGATTGGCAGTTGAAATCTTTCATATGGGTTTTCTCCCCCATTAGGATGGGAGTTCCATGAGAGCAGGGACTGTCTCTGCTTTTCTATTTGTATCCTCAGGAACCTAGTGTGTAATAAATGTTTTATTCATTCATTATCACCTGCCTCTGGAATCTTTAGGATAGCAGCCCTTGCTCCAAAGTCAGCAGCTGGAACAAAGGTTCCATCCACCTACATGGAAGCTTCCAGGTAAGGACAGAAATGTCCACTGAACATGCTCCAAGGAGAAAGGGGAAAAGATCCAAGGGTGCTGTGCCTGAGACAGGGACCTGCAGGGAGCTGTCTAGTCTTCCATCTTCATTAGTCTGACTGTCCTTGTCTGTCAAGAGTCCCAGAGAGCCCCAACCCATTCTTATCTTCCTAGGAGAATAACAGCTGACATTCCTGTAGAGCTCTTGGGTACAAGACTCAGTTGAGCCTTACAGCATCTCTGTCTTGTTTATATTTCTACAGATAAAGAAACTGGGGGACAGTTAAAGACTTTCTCAGCTAGAAAGTATTGAATTGCGTTGGAAACCCAGCTCTTCCAAAGTCTCTTTAGATTAAGTGATCCCCAAATATGTGAACCAGTCCATAAGTGTTTATTAAGTACTCACTCCATGACAGATACTGTGCTAAACACTGGGAATATAAAGAAAGGCAAAAAAAAAAGGCATCCTTTATCCTCAGAGAGGTCATACTCTATTGGAAGAAAAAAATTTGATACCTAGGGCCAGGTGAGAGAGACAAATGGGGGGGGGGTGAGGGAAGAGAAAGGTGGGGGAGAGACAAGAGAGAGGAAGAGAAAGAGAGAGACTGAGAGAAACAGAGACAGAGACAAAAATGCAACAGATGAAAAATGTGGAAGAGAAATGAGAGACAGAGAGAGAGAAGGAAAGACAGAGAAAGAAACAGACAGGCAGACAGGCAAGGAAAGAAGATAAAAAAGAAGGTGAGAGACAGAGGGAGAAGGTGGGATAAGGAGAGAGGGAGACTGAGACCAAGACTGAGAAAGGAGACAGAGAGAAAAGACATGGGAAAGAAATGAGAGACAGAGACAGAAAAAGGAGACAGGCAGAGAGAAAAGATACAGGAGAGAAATGGGGGACAGAGACAGAGAGGGAGGGAGAGAAGGAGAGAGAGAGAGAGAGAGAGAGAGAGAGAGAGAGAGAGAGTAGGGAGAGAAAGGAGAAAAAGAAACAGAGAGACAGAGAGACAGAGAGGATTAAAAAAAAAAGACATGGTCCAGGAAGTAGGTTTGAGGTGCATCTGAAAGGAGGTCAGAGGCCAGGCCCTGCTGGTGAGGAGGGAGAGTATTCCAGTTGGGGGGCTGGGGGGGGGGGGGGTAGGGAGGTGTGTGGTCAGGGCACAGTAATGAAATATTCTTAAGATCCAAGGCCAGAGGCGGCTAGGTGGTGTAGGTGGCACAGTGGATAAAGCACCGGCCCTGGAGTCAGGAGGACCTGAGTTCAAATCTGGCCTCAGACACTTAATAATGACCTAGCTGTGTGGCCTTGGGCAAGCCACTTAACCCCATTTGCCTTGCAAAAACCTAAAAAAGATCCAAGGCCGGTGTGCCTAGATCACAAACTTCACAAGGGAGCTGAGGTATAAGAAGCAGGGAAAGGTCCATGGGGGCCAGGTTGTGAAGGGCTCTCAAAACCTAACAGCCAGCTTTCTATTTAGTCTTTTTAGTACAAATATGTAAGAATTCACCCCAAATATTTGTGCCATCACCATTTCAAATGTCTATAGCACAGAGACTCAGTTACTGAAGTTTTGAGAGACAGAGATAAGGGAAAGATAGAATGTTGGGGAAATGAGCTTTCACAGACTCCATTGTCCTCGCTGGCTGCAAAGGGCTCAGATTTAGAGATCATTTTACAACAAGGTGTCTCCCATGCATGAAACAAGACCATTCAGGATTGTCTGGAAGTTGGAACAACAGAAACAGGCCTGTTGAAAACGAGTATCAGGAACGATGCAGGACAAGGAGGTGAATGTTTGCTCACCGAGAGCAGTCACCATTGTGATGACCGAGTTGAGAAGTTCAGGCTTAAGGATTCTCTGTGGCATCCTTCATCATCTCTCCTCTCAGTATCCATGTGGATCATGAGGCCCTCCAGATCCTTCCATATTTGTACAGGATCCTGGACCACTAGAATCAGGCCCCAAAACAGTGCAGAGTCTCCTGGAGGCCAACTGTGGCTACTTGAAAAGGTTTGGCCTAAATCATCCACACGGGATAGACCAAGTGGACAAAGAGCGTCTATTGTCCAGTCTACACCATGCTTCTGGGTGGGTGCATTAGAGACCTTGTCCCATAGTACTTGTATCTGGTCAGATAGGATGATGAGGGGCAGCTAGGTGGCATTGTGGGTAGAGCACCGGCCCTGGAGTCAGGAGGACCTGAGTCTCAGACACTTAATAATGACCTGGCTGTGTGGCCTTGGGCAAGCCACTTGACCCCACTGCCTTGCAAAAACTAAAAAAAAATGAGATAGATAGGATGATGAATGGGAGGCCAGAAATAAAAAATAGAGGAAGATAGAAGGTTAGATTGCTTTGAGAATTTTAATTCCCTTCTCCTGACTCCAAATTTCCCATAAGAGCACAAGCCCATGTGTTTTAAACAAACATTTTATCAGTGATACTATATAGCAGTGAGACCTGGACTCCTATTGGCTACTCAGAACTAAAGATGAGGGCAATGGAGAGGGGCATGGTGGGTGGGAGCAGGTTCTCACATATAATCAATGAGGAATTCTGAAGAATTGTATGAAAAAAGAGAAGATGAATTGACCACACAATGAGTACTGGGAATGATGGGTGTAAGGCCAGGGAGTCCTCTGAAGAGGAAAGGATGGGGGTTCTCTTAACTAGGCACTCTGCAGAACAGGACCAAACACAGGCTCATCTCAGGGGCAGAGACTTAATGGAAAAGGGGACTTAGGGATCCTCAATGCTGTCTTCTTTATTTTGTCAGTTGAGGAAATGGAGGTCCGACAAAGACTTGCTCAGGGTCATAGTATCTGAGGTGGGATTTGAACCCAGGTCTTTCTGATTCCAAGTTCAAAACCCATCAAGGGGGTGAGGAATGTTTTCAGGACAAAAAGTGGGTATATTGGAGGAAGGGAATTTTGCCTGTGCCGCTGGTTCGGGTGCCCAGGTTGTAGTTAGGTTACGAGGAGAGAGGTTGGTAATTTACCCAGCCTTGGGATGCCAGTGATAGGAGGGGCATAGTGGAAGGCTGTTGGGCAATAGTGGGTGAAGAGGGAACAGGGCTGTGCTGGAGACAAGCCTCAAGATTGGCTGTTGCAGTGGGGTGAGATACACGGCCTATCTTCCTGCCCTCCAATTGGGCAGCCTTGGGGGGTCATGCCAAGGCCCCTGCTCAGGAGAGCATTTCTCTAGATGGCTTGTGGCTCAGCATGGGGCCCTGGGGGATGGTCAGTCTCGGGATGGTAACAGAAGAGCAGATATTTCTAGGACATTCTAAAGTTTCCAAAGCATCTCAGTGCCCAAGTCTTGTGAGATAAATACCAGAGGGAAGATTATCTCCAACTTACAGAAGAGGAGAATAAAAATCAGAGAGGGCAATGACTTGGCTAAGGTCACATAGCTCTTTAGCATCTGAACTCAGGTCTAACACCTCCAAGTCAGCAGTCTAGTATCTCCATCAGTTAATGTTTAGGGTGCTTCTCCCCCCATGTTTGCACCCAAACAGGCTGCCTGCCCTAAAGCAGTGTTTCAAGAAGCTAGTCATCAATGTTCCTGATGTTAAACCTCAACTTCAAGCTGTAAATACCACCCCTACAAAGCTTCCCTGATCTGCTCTCTATTCCTACCCCAAAAGACTATTTGAGGCAGTTAGGGGATAAATGACTTGTCCAGGATCACACAGCTAGCAAGTGTTTGAGGATGGATTTGAACTCAGGTCCTGTAGTCCATCCACTGTTCCATCTAAATTCCTCCCCCCTCCTCCCCCCCCCAAAAAAAAAAAACACACAGTTTGGATTTACCCTGAATAGAGAAAGTATGGTTAGGAAAAAAGGAATTGGGCTCGAGTCCTGACCATATTGGCTGGCTCACCCAAGCAAGTGACCTCACTTTCCAACACTCATAAGTTACATAAAATATGCTACCTATTCCTCCCCAAAGCTGCCTGTACTAATGAGATCACAGAGCTAGACCTGAACTTTAAATCTGATGTTTAGGTGAAGCTAGGTGGCTCAGTGGATCAAGGGTTCAAATTCAACCTCAGACACTTAATAATTACCTATCTGTGTGACCTTGGGCAAGCCACTTAACCCCATTGACATAAATAAAAAAAATTTTTAAAAATCTGATGTTTTCTCATTTGTGAATTTGTTATATTCCCAGGGGAAAGAAAGCTCCCTGAGGGCAGAGGCTGTCTCAGTTTTATATCTGCATCCCCAGGCCCCAGGACAGAGTTTAGGACATTGCAGGCATTTAATAAAGTGGGCCTGTTATTTGATTGATTTAATCCAGCCTTCCCCAGGAGAATAGAAATCCCTTGAGAGCAAAACTGTCTCATTTTTGCCTTGGTGCTGCCAACACTGGGCCTGGTAAACAACAGGCACTTAATAAACACTTGTAGTTTTTAAAGCCCCCCTCTGCTGTCTCTCCATTTTGGGACTTCTAGCTTGGGGTTCCCAAGCCCTAGCAGGCAGGTCCTGTTCCTGTCTGCGGCTAGTAGCTGACGGCGTCTGTTGGGCAAGAGCCAGTGATGGGCAGTCATCGTGTCTGCTCCCTGGGCACCAAGGGCAGGACCCCAGTCACTTTCAGAGTCAACCTCCCTGGTCAGAGACACAGTGACCCATCGGAGGAGATGGTGAAATTACAAATCCTCAAAGGACTGAAGGAAGAATTGTGTAAGTCTGTGGCATCTGCTATTAGCCAATCTTTGAGATCCTTTAGAGTCTGGATGCTTCCATTCTAAGATTCAAACATCTAAATCTCCTAGGGATTTTGGGATCTCTTAACTGGCCATCCAACAGTATGACTTGAGTCAGTCTTGGGTGCTGAGATTACAAAAAGCAAAAAGGAAATTAGTTCCCCATCTCATAGGAACTTACATTTGAATGGGACAGACAAGGTGAGCCCCTGCTGAGCTCCACCCAGAAGAGAGCAGCAAGAACATCCCAAGGGAGTTCTTGGAACTGGAGATCCAACTTGAAATATCCTTTTTAAAAAAAGTTGTAGGGGCAGCTAGATGGCATAATGGATAAAGCACCGGCCCTGGAGTCAGGAGTACCTGGGTTCAAATCTGGTCTCAGACACTTAATAATGACCTAGCTGTGTGGCCTTGGGCAAGCCACTTAACTTCGTTTGCCTTGCAAAAACCTAAAAAAAAAAGTTGTACGTAGTAGGCCTGCAAGAGCCCCAGCCTTCTCGGAAGGGAATCCTGACCCAGCCAGACTCAGGGGCAGAAGTGAGCCACAGACCACAGAGTTGCCACATTCCTCTGGAGACTGGCATGGGCCAGGATCAAGGCGGGGTCAACGTCCTGCCCAGGATGAGGGGACCCAAGGGGCCAGTGTTTACAGCCCCAAACATTCAGTGATCACCAAGACACCAAGAAACTAGTTTCCACATCAAGGAAAGTGAGGGTCATACCAGCGCACACAAGAAGACAATGCCCAAAGACACACACCCAGAATGACACATCCAACCTACTTGAGAAGACATGCACAAGTGGAGATAATCCATAGGGTTCTGGAGGATCCTGGGTTCAAGGCTTACCATCCCCACTTCCTACCTCAGCCAACCCCCTTCCCCTCTCTGGACCTCAGTTTCTTTCTGGGTTAGATGAGGAGGTTGGACTACATGGTCTCTAACAGCCTTCAGTTCTGGAGTCTATGATCCCATGAGACCAAGTCTCTGAGGCTGGAGGCTGGAGGTCATCAATGAGCATTTATTAAGCTCCTACAGGGTTTGAGACAATGTCTAAGAGTCAGAGGTACAAAGAATCCAGAATTCTGGCTCTCGAAGTTCACAGTTTAAGAAGGGAAACCACATGGGAAAAACAATTATACACAATCAAGATCAGGATAGGTGGACCAGGAAGTATTCCTGAGGGAAGGCAGCCCTGGGAGTAGAACCAACCAAGAAAGGCTTCTTGGAGGAGAGCGGATTTTAGCAGAGACAGGAAGGAGGGTGAACATTCTCAGTATAGAGGATGGTGATGCCAAGGCCCAGTGGAAGGAAGCCATTGTCAATGGATTTGATGAGGAAACTTGAGGCAAACAAAATTGAAGTGAATTAGCCAGGGTGCCACAGCTTGTAAATGTCTGGTGCCAAATCTGGCTCCAGGATGTGTGTGTGTGTGTGTGTGTGTGTGTGTGTGTGTGTGTGTGTGTGTGTGAGTGTGTGTCTCCTGTTGTAATCCAGACCAAAATGCCAATTTAGACTATCAATGAGACTGTCCCAAGGTTCATGAGGTCCTTGCAGAGACTACATACCTAATTAGTCCTTATCTATACAGGTAAGAGTTGTACTGAATATTTCTGAGACTCTTTCCAGTTTTGAGGTTCTGAGATTCGGGCCTGAGACTCAACAGAGCCAGAGACCAGGACCAAGGATGAGAGATACCATCAGAATGAGAGGATGATGTCACCCACTTCTCTCCCATCTCCTACTGGGAGGGACCAGGGAAATCACCCAGGACAGGGTTTTTGTCCATAGCTCTCAATCTAAGATGTCCTTGGGTACTTCCAGAGAGAGTTCCTTCCCTCTGCCACTCCCCACCTTCTCACAGTGATAAAGAGTCCTATATCAAGTTTGGGGTTCTGGGACCACCCCAGCTGGGAGAGAAGACACTTCCACATGATTGTCCCAGCCTCACTCCCTAGCCCCCATGGCTCCCCATCCCTTATCTTCTCTGTTGAGAACTTTTGTCTCATATTTTACATCAAAAGTTGAAGCCATTTATCTAAGAGCCTTCTTCTCCATCTCCTCTCATTGGCTCTTCTACCCTAGTCTCACATGAAAGTATGGCCTTGCTCCTTACAAAGGCCCAGACCCTTCACCTGCACAAGTGATCCCCTTCCATCCCTTCCCTCCTCCAACAGATCACCCTCCCTCTGTCTTTTGACTCCTTCCCTTCTGCCTACAAACATGCCCATGGCCCCCCCATCCTCCCCTAAATCTTCAGTTTCCTGCTAACTATTGTCCTATATCTCGTCTACCTTTTGTAACTAATTTTTTTTTGCAAGGTTGACTTGCCCAAGGTCACACAGCTAAGGAAGTATTAAGATCTGAACTCAAGTCTTCCTGATTTTCAGGGCCAGTGTTCTACCCACTGTGCCACCTAGCTGCCCCAAAAGGCATCTCTAACAGATGTGTCTCTCCCCTCTGTCCCCTGACAATCTCCCAACTGCATCCCACCCCAACTGCCCTCTTCAAAGTTCCTACGCATCTCAGATGCCAAATCCACTAGCTTTTTCTCAGTCCTCATTCTTGACCTTTCTGAAGCCTTGGACTCTGCTGATCACCCTCTTCTGCTTGATCTCCCTGTTTCCAAGGCCTCTCACTGACCCTTCTGTCTGTCTCTTTTTTCCCTGTCTCTGCTGGGTCTCCCTCCCGGTTCTCCTCTTCTTGGGTTGCTTCTCCAGGCGACACCCTCTAAGTGTGGGGAGTCCCCCAAGATTCTGACCTGGACTCTCTTCTCTATCCCCTCTACCTGGCGACCTCGTCAGTTTGCAAACTTACTGATCTCTATGCTGACAATTCTCAGATTGATCTGTTCTGCCCCATCCTCTGTACTGGCCTCCAACCATCTTTCAAACCTCTTGCATTAGACAGCGAGATGTTAACACAGAATTCATTTATCTTTCTCCCTAAACCTTCCCCCCCCCAGCTCCCCTTATCACTATAGAGTAACACCCTCCCACCTCTGGCTCCCCATCTTGGAGTTAGCCTGAACCCCTCACTATCTTTCACCTTCCTCATCACTAAACTTGCCACTGACACTGCCCTGATACTGGTACAGGCCCTAATGACCTCACCTAGACTATTGCAAAAGCTGCTGGGGATGGGGGGTGGGGGGTCTACCCGCCTCATCTTTCCCTGCTCCAATTCATCCCCCATTCAGCCACTAAAGTGATTTTCCTAGAGTGCAGATCTGACTGTATCATCCCTTAGTCAGTAAACTGCAGTGGCTCCCTATCACTTCCAGGAGCAAATACAAAATGTTGGTATTCAAAGCCCTTCCTAACTCAACTCCCTCCTACCTTTCCAGTCTTCCATCTTCATCTCTTGATACACATTCTTGGATCCAGTGATACAAGTCTCACAGATGAAACCCCATCTCTGAGTCTGGCTCCTACCTGGAATGCTCTCCTTCCCCCTTTCTGCATTCTGGCTTCCACCAAGTCCCAAGGAAAATCTTTTCCAAGGTCTTTCCCAACCCCTTACTTTCTGTGTTTTCCCTCTCAATCCGGTTTATGGTGTGGCTCTGTATCTTGGCTGATCATCTCCCCCATTAGCCCAGAAGCTCCTTGAGGGCAGGGATTGTCTTTTGCCTTTTGTATCCCTAGGACTTAGTCCAGTTCACAGTAGGTGCTTAAGAACCCATTGGGCCAAATTAGGAGCATAGAGTGGGTTGAGAGCTAGGCTTGATGAAAGGAAAGACTTTCTAATCACTGGAACCATCCCAAGGGGAAGGGGACTGCTTCATTAGATGGTGAGTTGCCCATCACTGGATGTCTTCAAATTGGCCAACACTTATCAGGAACATTATAGAGGGAGGAGGTTCCATTCAGGTTGAGTGGACTAGATGGGCTCAGAGGAAAATCCCAGCATGGCACCCTGGGCCTCTATTTAGAGTCCTCAAGGTGGGTTCTGAAGGTAGAGGGGAGGAGGAAAGGCAAAGTGAGAGGCAGGACCAAATAGCCTCTGCCCATCCTAGATGCTACAGGGTCTTTGTCCTGGTCCAGTTCTAGAGTGTTCTCAGTCTGGAAACTTCAGCTTCCATTTCTAATTTTCTGTGCCCTCCTTTTCCCCCCACATTACAAGAAAAATTCATTTTAAAATTAGAGAACCAAGAGGGAGAAGGGGGGTGGCCGGATGGTGTAGTGGATAGAGCATGGACCCTGGATTCAGAAGGACCTGAGTTCAAATCTGAACTCAGACATTTAATAATTACCTAGCAGGTAAGGCAAGTCACTTAACCCCATTGCCTTGTATGAAAAAGAAGAGGGAGGAGAGCTTTGGAGGCAATTTTAGTTCAACTCCAACCCTAAGTTTACAGAGGGAGAATATTGAGGCCAGGAAGGTTGTGACTTACCTGTGGCCACCTGGGGCAGAGCTAAGATTCAAACCCAGAGCCTACAACTTGAAATCCCATTCTCCTCCCACACTAGCTTCCTTAGGGATCAGAGATGGAATCTGGAAGGGATGCAGCCCAGCCATGAGTGCAAGGCCCAAAGAAGGGACTTCCCAAGGCCATTCAGGAAGAATTCTAACCCAGGTTCTACACTACTAAAGCCCATGAGGCGGCTCCGCCTTGCCCTTCCTGAGCTCAGGTTTGGAAAGATCTGCCTTGATGTCCCTTAGGGAGGGCAGGCAAGGGCATGGACACATCACTGATGTCTTAGACACAGTCCAGAGATGGCAAAGTGCTTTATTGCCGAGGAGATTTTTTAAAAATGGAGATGTAAGAATGGAGGGTGTGTCAGAGGGCCCAGGTTATCCCCGAGGAGAGGAATGATGTGGGGACCAGCCCTCTCCAGGTGCAATTTCTTCTTGGGAACATGGAGAGGGGCTGGAGATGGGATAGAGAGGGGGCAGCCCCCTCCCAGGACCATGGATAGGGGCAGAAGATAGGACAGAGGGGGTCAGCCCTCTCCCAGGGAGCCCCTGACCCCACCTGGAGGGGGTTTGTGCAAAGACATCTTCCAGGGGCCAGGGCCAGGGAGTGTTAAAGCTGGAGGCTTCCCACATGAAGCCATCCACAGCACCATGATTCCACCCTGTAGGTGCTCATATACGCCCACATAGCTTCACGGATAAGGCACACATGAGTGTTTTGTGCAGTAGAGGCCAGGCCTCTTAGGTCTCCTCCAGGGGAGGACATGGGGGAGCAGAACTAAAGGGAACCAGCCTTGGCCTAGAGTGAAGGCCCTCCCTGCCCCGTACCCACTGGGGTCCAGGTCTCAGAGCAGGGCCAGCTCCAAGAGGAGGCCAAGAAAGCAACCCAGATTCTAAAGGATGGAAGGGAAGACTTGAAGTCATCTCCCCTTCTCCCCCTTGCCCCAGGGCATCCAGTCCCCTACCCCTAGGTAGGAGTCCAGTCCCCTTCCCCTGCTCAGGCAACAGGACCAGGAAACAGGACTACGTGAAAATGAGAGTGAAGGTGGCACTAGAGGACATCCCCATCATGCACACCTCTACAGAGGGGGCACCAGCTCAGCCCCGTGCCAAGGGGTAAACACCCATGAAAGCTTTGGTTTGGCCTTGGGAACCACCAGAGTCCCACCGAAGAAGAGGATCATGGTAGGGATTATCCAGGGAGCTAAGTTCCAATCCTGTCACTACCGGCAGCTTTCCTGACGTTTCTGGAGGACCTCTATGACACTGTCGATGCCATCCTCAGGTACCTGTGAACACAAGAGGATGCAGCCATCTGATCCCTCCCCAGGACTCAGAGGACCTTTGGGCCCTGCTTCAAAGAGAAGAGAAATGAGGAGAGGAAGGGGAGGAAGTGACCAGACTTCCTGACACCAGCAACCATCTGGAGAAAGGAAGGCCATAGCGCTAGAATCAGGATTTCAGAACTGGGAGGGAACTTAGGCCAGAAAAGTGCCTACATGGGAAGTACCTAAGAGCAAATCCTTGGCAGGGCCTTGCCTGGCTAGTGACAGCAGCAAGTCTCCTCAATTCCCTGGGTCCATTTCTGTCACTTCCAAAGAAGAGATCTGGACCAGACCGTCTAAAGGTCCATCTATGATGCCCATACGAAGTTAAGGGATAATCCAAGTCTCCCAGGGGGGCCAGGCTTTAGGGAAGGGGGAGCATGAGAGGAGGAAGAGACTCACCAGAGCATGGTCAAAGTTGAAGGTACTGATGTAGTAGGCCGAGATGTCCGCGGCGGCCAGGGGCCCGGCTATCTGGGCCACAATCCCACACTCATCTGGGACAAGGAGAGACAGAGGAAGTGAGTGAAAAGGGGGGCAGTGGGGGACTGTGCCTAGGGCTGAAGCCCAACACTTACTGGCCTTGTTGGGGAGAACACAATTAAACCTGCTCTGAGACTTCCAGGGAGCTCGGATGAGTCCCTGGGACTCACTTTCCTCTTCTGTAGAATGCAATGGATCTGTTCCCCATATGACATTCTGATCCCTCCCCCAGTCTTTGCCTTTCTCCAGTGTTTATTTAGCTCCATTGCCACCTCCTCCAATTGAGCCTGGCCCAGTCACCCCAAATGTGAGAACCCTCTGGTATTTCTTTACATGTGAATGGGTCTCCCCCAGCAGATTGTAGGCTCCCTGAGGACAGGAACTGTCTCATTTGTATGTCTGTCCTCAGAGACTAGAACAAAGAAGGCATGCCTCCCAAAAGAATTCACTGTGAGGTCCCAACCCCCCTCTGCCCCCCCAAACAGGCTGAGCTGGTCAGGAACCTCACCCAGACCTAGGTGCCAAAGATGTCTGCAAGTTTCAAGACCTCTGCCCACCGCTAGTCTGGTCCCAGATCCAATCAGGACTCACCGAAGCCCAGGGGCTGGCCCCCTATTCGAACCATTCTCCAGAGTTCTCCACAGGAACTGGTGAGCAACAGGTCACTGGGGAACCTATGGAGGGAGAAGGTGGAGTTGGCAGCTCCCTCCCTAATTCACCCTCTTTACTTCCTTCCCCAGGGCTGCGGCAGGTTTCCAGCCTCAAGACAAGGTCCGGCTTTTGGTTCCAACCCTGGGTGACCATGGGTGGTAGACTTCCCCTCTCTCAAAATGTTTCTGCCTCTGTAAAAGCTGGAGGTTGGCCTAGATCATCCTGAAGAGCTCTCCCAGGTCTGTTCGTCCATGTTCCAAGGCCCCACTCCATTCTGTGACTAGCAGAGGGATGCGTCCCCCCGCCCAAGGCCTTGGATCTCACCCTCGCCTGAGAAGTAAAGGCCTTGGCCTCGACCCCACCCAGGGTCAGAGGGTGAGGTTACCTACTTCTTCTGTGTCTCTGCATCCATCACAATAGAGATGTAGCCCTCGATCCGGGAGAAGGCAAAGAAGGGGATGGAGTCAAGGTCCGGATCATCAGAAGCCCCTTCCTTTGAAGCACTGGGGACGTGTGGAGAGAGAGTACAGTCAGCTCACCCTCCCCCCAAACAGCCCCTTCATCCCTCTGAAGGGACTGGGAAACAGCCAGAAGCTCAACTCAGCATGGGGGTATGCAAATGGGTGAGAAAGGGAGGAATGACGCTAGAATCGCTGGAGTGACCTTGGGAAAGTCCCTTCCTGTCTCAGTTTCCCCATATGTAAAATATTCTCTTAGATGATCTGAAAGGTCCCTTTCAGTCCTGACATTCTATACTCCAAGGTCCCTCCCTAGCTCTGGACATTCCCTGTTCTAAGGGCCCTTCCTGACTTCATTTTCTGTATTTGCTCTGTGACCTTCCCTAAGTCAGACCTCAGCTTCCCCATCTGGAAAAATGAAGGGGATGGGAAATATAAGAGGTCCTTCCAATTATGTATTTTCTGCTCTAAGTTCCCTCCCAGTTCTGAAGTCCTATGATTCTAGTGATATGGCCTTCCTTTTCCCAGTCTGGGTCTCAGTTTCCCCATGTGGAAGGCAAGGGAAAGGGCTGGGGGACAACAGGGGGGCAGAAATGCCACTTCCAGGTCCCTACCTGTGGGAGTAGAAGAGAACATCCATGAGTGTGGTGGCAATAGCAGGGAGGGTTTCGGGGTCCAGCGTGAGGATGCAGAATCGGTTCTGGGGGCTCTGGATGGGGTGCACAGTGGGGCTGGGTCCTGACTCAGGGAAAAGGGAAGAAGCCTTAAAAATCCTGTCTGGCTCGCAGCCACGCCCCTGCCACGATTGGGGATGTGGCACCACCTGGTGGCCACACAGCATGAGCCCACGTGGCCAAGGAAAGGCAAAGATAGTCTATTTCCAGCCCCCCTCCCCCAAGACCCTCTCCATTCCTGTCCTCATCCCTGTCTCCAGACCCCCTGCCAATTAGCCATTAACTTCAGGACCCTTCTCTCTGGGTCAAGGTCATCTCACCTGAGGAGCCAGGCTAGTGCCCCCCCGCCCCTCAGCCTTCTTTGGTTAATAATGCCACAAGAGGGGATATGAATATTATTATTATAGGTAATAACATGCCCCCCCTTTCCAGAGAGAGGGAGCTGTGGGTGAAAAATACAGCACACATGTTTAGATTAGGTTGAGGTTTGGGTGGTTTTACTGAACTAATTTCCCCACTTCCCTTCTTGTTATGAGGACTGGCTCTCTAAAAAATATTTCTTTTTAATTAAAAAACCAAACAAGGGCTGGCTCTGGGGAGAGTGAGGGAAAGAAGTGATAACAATCATTTTGTTTTTTTAGGTTTTTGCAAGGCAAATGGGGTTAAGCGGCTTGCCCAAGGCCACACAGCTAGGTCATTATTAAGTGTCTGAGACCAGATCTAAACTCAGGTCCTCCCGACTCCAGGGTCGGTGCTCTATCCACTGTGCTATCTAGCCATCCCCATTAATAATTAATAATTTTTGAAAGGGCCTTTGGGACCAGAGTCTGAACAACCCAGACCCAGTAGCCCGACCCCTTTCCCCCACCCTGGCGGTCCCTCACCCAGTTTGGCTTTGTGGAAGCCATTGCTGGCATCATCACAGGTCACGGGCACAGGCTCTCCATCTACCTCCCGGTAAATGGCAAACTCCTGGGCCAGAGTGTGGATCACCACAGGCAGGTCCTGCTCCCGAACCTACGTACCAGAGCAGAGGCTGAGCAGCCGGCTCATTGGTGGGATGGCTTCCCTGCCCCACCCCCAACACACACACAGATCCACGGGGACAAGGCACCCGCCTCCCACATGGACACATGCTTCGTACATATGATGGATAGACTACCCAATCTCCTCAGCTTATTCCTACATAGACTGCGGAAGCACCAACTCTCACATTCATTCATTCATTCTCTCCCTCTCTTCTCTGTCCGTCTCTTCATCTTTCTCTCTCTCTCCCTTTCTCCCAGTGTCTCTTCCTCTCTGTCTCTACTTCTCCTCCTGTCTCTGGGTGTGTCTCTCCCTTCTCCTGTCCCTGTAAGCCCATGGACCCCCCTTGGATTTGGAGTGGAAGAAACAATCTTGTCCAGGAGATCCTTGGGAAAGGGGAATGAACGACTGGTCTTCCATCTTGCTTCTCCCAGTCTTGCCCTCAAAGCCTGGCAGAACTGGGCTGAGGCAGAAGTTAAAAACACCACCCTCCCTCTCTCATCAAGGCTGCGGGGCGAAGATAGACACAAGCTCCTGCAGGCCAAAGGATCCGCCATGGTCTGTGATGCTCCCCCACCCCACCCCTGGACGTCTCACCAGGATGAAGTCGGTCTGGTACGTGGACAACATCAGCACCGAGACATGATGCTCAGCCAGTGGAGCAATGACAGACCTGGCGATTTTGGTGACGCCGACAGCCTGAAAATTGGTGGCTGAGCTGCTGTTGGATAGGACATTGAGCACTAGCCACGTGGCCTCGGCCACCTGCAAGAACTCTGATGGGGGAAGCTCTGCGGAAAAGAGAGAACTGGTCAATGCATGAGAGCCAACGCCTTCCTCCTCCTCCTTCCTCTCCTCCCCCAACTACAGCACCATCTTGGAAGGGAAGAATCCCAGCAGTAGGCATCAGAAGATCTTGACCTGGGGCAGCTAAGTGGCGCAGTGGATAGAGCACCGGCCCCGGAGTCAGAAGGACCTGAATACAAATCCGGCTTCAGACACTTAATAAATGCTTAGCTGTGTGACCTTGGGCAAGTCACTTAACCCCACTACTTTGCCAAAAAACAAAACAAAAATAAAGATCTCGATTAAGCCACTGATCTCTTAGCCAAGTCACTTCCCCACTGTGGTCCTCTTGGGCTTCTATCTTTTTTTTTTAGGGTGTTTTTTTTTTGCAAGGCAAATTGGGTCAAGTGGCTTGCCCAAGGCCACACAGCTAGGTCATTATTAAGTGTCTGAGGCCGGATTTGAACTCAGGGACTCCTGACTCCAGGGCCGGTGCTCTATCCACTGTGCCACTTAGCTGCCCCAGGCCTCAGGCTTCTCAAGGGCCATATGGATCCCCTCCAGGAGTATCACACAGATGAATGATGCAGTATGTGTGAGCAACAGTATCTCCTAGGGAGTAACAAGGACATGCGAACCACTGAAATTTCCCCTTTGTCGTCCCAAAGAAGGACAGACTGCTTGGGAAAAAGAGGGTTCTCTAAGCCAGAGACTTAGACCCCTTGAGGCAGCCAATCCCATTCCTTCTTTTTATAGAAAAAGAGCTCTGTAAGCATGTTTTTTCCCCCTTTGCTCTGATTCTTCTTTCACAACATGACTAATATGGAAATATGTTTAACATGTATAACCTAGATTAGATTATTCACTGTCAAGGCAAGGGGAAAGGAAAAAAATGGGGACCACAAAAGCTTACAAAAAATGAATGTTTGCATGTAGCTGGAATAAGGAAATTTATTTATTTATTTTTGTTTTTATTTAGGTTTTTGCAAGGCGATGGGGTTAAGTGACTTGCTCAAGGTCACACGGCTAGGCAATTATTAAGTGTCTGAGGCCACATTTGAACTCAGGTCCTCCTGACTCCAGGACCGGTGCTCTATCCACTGTGCCACCTAGCCACCCCAAGAAATTCATATTTTAAAAAATACTAAAGGGAGAGAAATAATTATGGACTTGGAACAAAGAAAGACTATTACCATCAAATGGGGGGGAGCATTATATTATTATGTAATTTGACTATCTCATACTTTGTTTTTCTCCCTTAAGGATATGATTTCTCTGTCATCACATCGAACTGAGATCAATGTAGAACATGGAACCAATGTAAACTCTAACAGAATACCTTCTGTGGAGGGTGAGGGCATAGAAGCAAGAATGGGAGGAAAATTGTAAAACTCAAATAAAATCTTTCTTTAAAAAGAAAAACATGGGGGCAGCTAGGTGGCACAGTGGATAGAGCACCGGCCCTGGAGTCAGGAGTACCTGGGTTCAAATCCAGTCTCAGACACTTAATAACTACCTAGCCGTGTGGCCTTGGGCAAGCCCCTTAATCCCATTTGCCTTGCAAAAACCTAAAAAAAAAAATAATACATGGGGCAGCTAGGTGGTGCAGTGGATAGAGCACGGACCCTGGAGTCAGGAGGACCTGAGTTCAAATCCGACCTCAGACACTTAATCATTACCTAACTGTGTGACCTTGGGCAAGCCACTTAACCCCGTTTGCCTTGCAAAAAAAAAAACCTAAATAAACAAAAAAAAGAAAAAAGCTGAAGAGCCAAGGCCCACACAAATTTAACAACTTGTCCACAGTCATACAGGGAGATGATTACAGAACAAAGATCGGAACCCAGCACCTCTGACTGCAAAGTAAGGAGGCTTTCCATTGTGCCAGTTTGACAGAAATCTCTGCTCTGGTATCAGTCGGAAGGAAGGACCTCTTGGGTCCCCTTCCAGCTCAGTGATTCTAAGATGCAAGTAGTCCTAGCCCATCTTAAAGCTTCAGAGTATAAACTGAGGCTGAAACTAGCCAAGAACTGGATCCTGAATCTGCCTCAGGTCTCCCCCGCCTAGTTCCAGGACAAATCTTGTGATTGGAGGCCCAGAGAATCCTTTCCACCTCCTCCAACTCCATGTGGCCCAAAGACAAAAAAGATATGCTCTCACCCAGGGAGGGGCTGGGGTTCAGGGCGAGGGGTGAAAGAATAGCAGGCCATGGGAGAAAAGTTCCCAGGCCTTGGTGCCAAGTCCCTGGGTGCCAGCAAGAATGGCCAGGCCAAGCAGCCAGCATCATGGGGAAGAGGGTGGACCCTCACTAATGAGGTGACACCAACCACCACAAGAGGGAGGCAGTGAACAGGAGCGGGGAGGCCAGACCCACCACTCTGGCCACTCCCCCCCAGCCCAGGCACTGCCAACAGCTCTGATGGCCCCCTGACCTTCCTGTTGGAAATGGGAGGGATGGGCCTGAGAGCTGAGGGAACTAGGGTTGGATTCAAAAGCCAAAAAGCCTTTCAAAAGCCTTCACACGGGCTGGGCTGGACAACCTTGGAGGAGATAGAGTTTTCTGGACTATTTTGTCTTTGGCAAAAGCAGGTGAAGGGGGATGGAAAACGCTTCCAGATCTAAATCTGTGACCTCATGATCCCTCTGGAAACTAAGCCTGGGCAGGGAGGGGATTGCCCAGAGGAAAGATCCTGGATTTGGAGGCAGCTAGGTGGTGCAATGGATGGAGGACCTAAGTTCAAATCTGGCCTCATAATTACCTTAATAATTATTTAGTCTTAGTAATTACCAGCTTTAATAATTACCTAGCTGTGTGACCTTGGGCAAGTCATTTAGCCCCATTGCTTTGCAAAAAAAAAAAAGATAACACAGAACCCCTGATCCCAGACTGAATCCCAGAGCTTGGAGGCACCCCAATGGCATCTACTCCAACCCAAGTCAGATCAAAAAGGTCCATCAAGCAGTCATTCAAACTTTTCTTGAAGACTTCCAGTGATGGGGAGCTCACTACCTTATGAAGTCACCCATCCCACTTTGGAAAAACTGCTTTCTATCTTGAGCTAAATCTGTCTCTCTGCAAATCCCAAACCAAGAAGGTGGGAGATGCCCCCCAGCAGCCTGAATAGCTCTGAACATTCCATCCAGTTGGGGAACTGGATAGACTGGAAAGAATTGGCTCAGGAATAGGCTGAGGTCAGAGGCTGGGATGGGTGGGGGGAGGGCAATGGAGATGGGGGTAGGGCCCCAGTCTCCCCCCCCCCAGGGTTGCTGGGCATGTATAAAAGCTGCCTTTGTTGGCATCAAGGCTGCCCAAGCTGGCTTCCTTCCTCTCACTCCAAATGGACTGGCCCTGACCTCGCCATGACCCTGGCAGTCACCCCACACCATCTCAGGCATCTTAGGCAGAAGAGGAGGGTCAGAGCCAAACCAGGAGCCAGCCTGGACAATCAGAGCTCAGTGGAAAGAACCTCAAGTCAGACCTCAAGTCAGAAGCTCTGGGTTCAGATCCTGTTCTGATGTTTTATTTACTAGTTATGGTCTTAGGAAAGTCCCTTCTCCTCGCTTTGCTCCTCCGTAAAATAAGGGACTTGGAAGAGATGACAACTAGGAGTCCCTCCAGGAGACTGAGTCCCAGACTTGAGAGTCAGGAAGAACTGAGTTCAAATCCAACTGTAGGCTTGTACTAGCTGTATGACCTTGGGCAAGTCACTTTACCCTGTGGGTCTGTTTCCTCATCTGAAAAATGAGCTGGAGGGGAAATAGCCAATCACTTCAGAATCTGTGCCAAGAAGCCCCACATGAAGAGTAGGATGCAACTGAAAAGTGACCGAGAAACCAAAAAGGGGCCCTTCTGTGGCTAACATTACTGTTCTGAGTTCAAGAAAAAGCTGTCTAGTGCTGCCTTTGGGTCTAGTCTGGTACCAGCTGGGTCTGGGCAGCTGGATTGGAACAGAAACCCTGTTTTGATGCTCTGCCTTCTTGGTTCTAGGGTAGCAGGCAGCAGCTGAGAAGGTGGTTGGAGTCTGGCAGGCAGGTCCTAATGGACCTCACGGTAGGCAGGCGAAAGAACAGAGTCAAGGAGGAGGAAGGGAAAAGTCAAGGGGAGAGTCCCACCCTGCCAGTCCCAGGTTAAGGCCTATGTGGACCCCAAGGTCATGAGCCTTGCACCTCCCCATGAGTAGAGGACCAGAACTCCAGAGGTGAGCAAGTCCATTCTCCTTATTACACATAAAAGGAAACTGAGGCCCAAGGAGGTTACATAGATAGCATTTATATAGAGCAATTTACAGTTTGCAAAACACCGTATGTTAAGCTCTTTGATCCTCAAATGACTTGTCCAAGGTCACAAAGGTAAAAAAACAAGAGTGGGATTTGAACCCAAGATACTGGGGATTTAGAGCTAGTGGGATCTTCATGATCATCTAGTCCAAGCTCCTCCTTTTGCAAAGAAAAGAGACGGAGACCAAGAGAAGTTGGCAGCCCTGGAGAAGTTGGCTGCCGAGGCTAAACTATAGGCTGGGTTAGGGCCAAGGTTTCAAATATACCACCCACCAAGTTGCAACCTTTGGCACAGAAACAGATTAAAATGGGATTGGGAATTATTTCACAAAATAAATAAAAATACAACAGAATAGAATGTGGTTTTCTAATCCAATTTGCAGCTAGCAGGGATCTGATTTGGTGGCCCCATTCTTTTTGAATTAGATGAGCTCAGGAAATGATACCCAGGTCTCAGTCTGGTGGATGTTGTGAGTTAGGGTTAGGGTTAGTCACTCCAGGGTTCATCACCAGATAATGGCAACAGGATTTGAATCCAGATCCTCAGGCTGTCTTCAAAGCATGGATTTGCACAGCCAACCTGGGACCTTTTATAAGATTCCCTAGTTCTGAGGCAGAGCTTTGGGAAGAAGAAAGGGAAGGAAGTCTTCAGATCAACCCTGGGAAGACAGGAAAGGGAAACAGGTTATCTCTCACCCAGGTTTGGCCAACTTGTGGACTTGAAATGAAGGACCTGAGCACCAGCCCTGGAGTCAGGAAGACCTGAGTTCAAATTTAGCCTCAGACACTTAATGATTGCCTAGCTGTGTGACCTTGGGTCCATTGCTTTAAATTTTTTTTTTAAGAATTTTCAAGGCAATGGGGTTAAGGGGCTTGCCCAAGGCCACACAGCTATGTAATTATGAAGTGTCTGACACCGGATTTGAACTCAGGTACTCCTGACTCCAAGGCCAGTGCTCTATCCACTGCTCCACCTAGCCGCCCCTTTTGCTTTAAATTTTAAAAAAAAGAAATGAAGGACCTGTGTTTCATTACTCCTCTCCTCACAACATCCTCCCAGGGTCCTTCCTAGATTCCACCCCATTCACTTACCAAATTAATCACAGTTATTAAGCTTGGTGCTGAACTGGAGAAAAAGAAAGGCAAAAATAGTTCCTGCCCTCAGGGAGCTTACTTTCCAGAAGAGCAGACAACAGGTAAATAATCAAGTAAAGGATCCACACAAATCATCAGCACTCCCAATAAAAAGGCCTTCCCTTCCCCCAATAGATAGGAGGCCCCATAAGGGAGGTGGGTGGGAGGAATGTAGACAGACAATTCAGTTGTGGCCCCAGGTGGAACACAGACCCAACCCTTCCAGTTCACAAAAACCAGCAGCAGCTACAGCTTAGGAAGCCTTTCTAAATGAAGATGGCCAAGTGGTAACTGGGGTGAGGAGGCTGGGACAGGGAAGGAGAGTGGCCAGAGAAGAATAAAGTCATCTGTGGGGGGGTGGGGGACCTGTAAATTTTCCCTTTTACCCTTTCCATCCGTGAACTCTGAACCAGGCCCTCTCAGTAAGTTCTGAGCAGGGCCCCAGGGTCCCCAGGTCTAAGCCTGCCCAAGACTAGAAGACAACTCACAAGAATGGCAAAATGGACCAGACCACACATTTGGACTGTCCCCCAACAAAGCAAACATCAGACTTAGAAAAAGTCAACTGGGGTGGCTAGGTGGTGTAGTGGATAAAGCACTGGCCTTGGAGTCAGGAGTACCTGGGTTCAAATCCGGTCTCAGACACTTAATAATTACCTAGCTGTGTGGCCTTGGGCAAACCACTTAACCCCATCTGCCTTGCAAAAAAAAAAAGTCAACTACAATTTTTACAGTAATTGAAAAGAGAGTCAATGTTCATGATCAGGTACAGCTAATATGGTAAAAAATGGCAACAGTAACTTAAGTGACTTATACTATGTTCCCATGCTGTTGGTTCTACCACTTGAAATAACTTTGTATCACTTTGCATTTACTAGTCTGTGTTTAATCAAATGAGATAAAAAAAATATTTTGGGAAGGAAAAAAATTTGGAACTCTCAATACTTCAAAAATGAATGTTATGACTAATGTGGAAATGTTAAACATGACTGAACACGTATAATGTATATTAGATTGCTGCTTTGGGGGGGAGGGAAAAGTGGGAGGTAGAAAAATGTGAAGCTCAAAAGTTTGCAAAAAAAGATGAAGGTTGACAACTTTGCATGTAATTGGAAAAAAGATATTTCTAATAAAAAAAGAATATTGAAAACTGTCTTACATGTAATTGAAGAAGAAACAAAATACTATTAAGGGGGCGGAAAAGCTTTATGGGGCAGCTAGGTGACAGTAGTGATAGTTCATAGAGTACCAGCCCTAGAGTGAGGCAGACCTGAGTTCAAATCCAGCATCAGCAATACTAGCGGTATTACATAAACTAGCAAGTCACTTAACCTAGATTATCTCCGAAAGGAAAATACTTTGCCAACCTTAAAGAACTATAAAAATGTTCATTGTGATTGTTATTACTATTATTATTAATAGTAATAATAATGTGCTACACCTTAGCAGTAGAATGTAAATTCCCTTGGGGGGCAGATATTTTGTTTTTGTCTTTATACAGTAGGTGCTTAATAAGCTTATTGAATTAGCACTTTGCAGTTAGAATAATAATAATGTTTGTCCTTCATTCTTGAAGACAAGACATCAGGGAGGTGATGCCATGACAAGCACATGAGCTGGATTTGAGTGACAGGGGCTGTGCTAAGTTCCCAGCCTCACTTTCTCCTATAGTGACCAGACATGAATCAGGATGACTGCAGATGGCCCTGGATCCCCGGGCCATCAGAGTTAAGTAACTTGCCCAAGGTCACACAGCTAGTAAGTGTCAGAGGCTGACTCCCATCCTCCTGATTCCAAGGCCAGGACACTATGCACTCTGCCATGTGGGAAAGACACAGAGTGGCCTTGGTTCAGATCTCTCTGCTCTGCCAGAGGAAGCTCCATAGGAGACCTTGGGGAAGTCATTTTTCATCTTAGGCTATCAGTTTCCTCATTTGTAAACAGAAAGGTTTGCACAGATAGATTGTGGAGTTTCTCAGTTCTAGCTCTTTCTATTCTTCTCCTGTGACTCCATTTGTGAGCAGTGCCTAGGACTGAGAGCCTGGCATCTGGGGAGGAAGGGGGCTGCTCTGAGATGAGCTCTTGTGAAGAAGGCAAGCCCAGCAGAAGCTTGCAGCCTCACCAAGCACCAGGCCCTGCCTCAGAGGCCACAACAGGAAATAGCAAGGGGGCTGAAGGCAAGCAGCTTCCAGCCCAGGGACCAGGCTCCTTGCCACATATACAGCCCCCATGTTGGGTCCAGACTTTGAGAATCTTCCATCTTATCTCCCTCAATCACCTAATGGCTCCCATCTCCCTTCCCTGCCCCCAGCTCCTAGACCTTCAGCTACTGGCAAATGGGGGAAGCAAAAGGGGGGCACTCATTCTGTTCCCTCCCCTGGAGGTAAAGATGGAGGTAGGAGGGCCTCGGAGGCCAGCAAAGGGAAAGAGCAGTCATCAGAACCCTCCATTGCCAGGGAGGTTCCTTCCCTTTTCCCAGCCTACCTTCCCCCTACCCGAGGGGGGGGCTCTCCTGGCTGCTCTCCTGGTCCAAAAGCGGTCCTTAAAGCTATCTATCAATGCAAGCTATTATGAGTACCTAACCAAATTTCAACCAAAAAGGAAACCACAATCTTGGAAAAGGGAAGTGACTTGGCCAATATCACACAGCTGCAGAGGAGCAGAAGAATCAGGATCCAAAGGAAATAGGCAGAGCTGAAAAAGGCACCCCAAGACTTCCCCAGGATGTCCTCGGCAGGATCAAGAAAGAATATTCACTCCCCTGGCCTCTGTTGGAAGGCTCCCACCCCTCTGGGGTCTCCACTTCACTCAGGACCTGCGGCTTGGATCCATTTCACTGGGCCCTGTGGCCTCCGATCTTTCTCTCCTGCACATCTGTCTTGCTTTTTTTTGTTGTTTTGCCAGGCAATGGGGTTCAGTGACTGGCCCAAGGTCACACAGCTAAGTATGATGTGTCTGAGGCCAGATGTGAATCCTCCGGACTGGAGGCTCCATTTGGCCTGTCTTAAGCAAACCAGGGGAGCCCTTGGCAGGGGTCTGAGAGCAGGGCAGGGCAGAACCTACCTTTATAGCCTTCTTCATCTAGCATCAGCGTGTAATCTTCTGGGGTTTCCGTCAGGCTGAAAAACTTGCACCTAAGGAGCGAGGGGGTCCCCCATGAGCCACGAAGTCCGGGGCCTCGTCCCCCCCATCCCAAAGTCCAGGGGGGGAGGGGGGGGCAGGAGTAGGAGAGGGAGCGGACTTTGCTCAGGCTCCATTCAAGAAGAACAAATTGGGTCCCTGGACAGCCTGGGCCACGAGAGGGGGGGTTGGGAGGAAGAAAAGCCCAGGAGGGCGCCGGGGCCCCTGGCAGCGCCCGCAGCTGGGCCCACAGGCCCCCACCCCAGGCCCTTTCCTACTCTCCGTGGAGTTGGGTCGGGGGAGCCCTGCTGGTACCCACCGCCTGACCCACTGACCCACTGAACGTGGGAGCTGGGCGGGCCCCTGGCGCTTAGAATGGCTCGGGGAGCCCAACCCCCTGGCCTTCCAGAGGAGAAAAAGGAGGCCCAGAGAGGGCAAGGCACTTATCCAAGGTCACACAGCCTCCAAGGGCCCTGGGCCGGCCACGAGATCCCCCATGAAGGCCGGGCCGTCCCAGCGCTCCCCGCTCCCGTGCCAACAGCCGGGCACCAGGACGAGCCCCAGCAAGCTGGGGGGCGGGGAGGGGCTCTCCGGGCGTCTCCGGGCAAGTCGCCGCAACCTCCCGGTTCTGGAAAGTGGGAGAATGGGGGGGGGCCCGTGCGGGGCGGAGGCCGTGGGGGAGGGGGCGGTCATCGGCTGCCCCAGGCCCGGGGGCCCCGGCTCGGGTCCCCCCGCCCCCAGGCCGGGCCGGCCGCAGCCTTACCGGCTCCGCTGCCGCAGGAAGAGCAGCTTGACCAGCGGGTGCGTGTAGAGCCAGAGGCCGGGCCGCGCGATGCTCAGCACCCGGACCCGGTGCTCCAGGATGTGCAGCTCCATGAGGGCCGGGGCCGGGCCGGGGCCGGGGCCGGGCCGGGCCGGGCCGGGCCGGGAGGGCTGCTGCACGGACTGCCGAGGCCCCGCCGCCACCTCCGCCCCGCGGCTCCGGCTCCCCTCCGCCCCGCCCCGCCCCGGGCCCCGCCCCCCAACCCGCTCGGCTCCAGCCAATGGCCGAGCCAGAGTCCCGCGGCCACGCCCCTCGGGGAGGGGGCGGGCCGGGCCGCCGCCCCGCGGGGCTCTGCCTGGGCAGGTTGGGAGCCGCGATCCCCAAAGTGAGGGGGAGCCTGCGTGGGCCGCGCCGGGGAGACCCGGGGTCCCGTGCTGGCCTCCTAGCAGGAGCCCCAGTGGAGGCAGGGAAGGGCTGAGGAACTTGGGGCCCCTGGAACCCTCCAGAAGCAGAGGCTGCCAGCCCAGCGCCCTCATCTAGCTGAGGAACCCCCGAACGGAGGACGGTGTGAGACCCCCTCCCCCAGCTGGGGGAAGCCGGGGGACCCCCACGCCGCGGCAACAAGGCGCTCCGGGGGGGGTGACATGTACAAGTCCGTGTTTAAACACGGCCCAGGCATGACACAGGAGCTCAGCCCTGGAAGACAAGGGATCTTCGGGAAGGGAGGACATGTAGTTCAACTGAAAGCCAACACCAGGGCAAGGACCCTCCTCTCCCGGTTCCAAGACTGGGCCCGAGGGCCGCCAAGTCGAGAGTCCGGGCTCTTTGCACACATAGGCTCGGGCAGGCCAAGCCCCGCCCCCTTCCCGCCAGGCTCTCCCCCTCGCCCCCACCCCCACCCCCCAGACCTCTTCCCTTAGACCCAAAGTCGGGGTCCGGGATCCTCCTGGGCAAAGGACGAAGGGGAAACTTGGCTCGCAGGCCTCCCCTCCATGCAGCTCCCCCTGCAGGCTTCCCTTGACCTGATCCCCTCCATCTTGCCCCCTGGGAGGGCCCGCCCTCCTCCTTCGCTGGTGTCCTCTCCAAGGTCCACTCTCCGGGCTCTTCCCTCCCGGCCACCCACAAGCCCTGCACAAGGACCCTTCACTTCCCTTCTGAACCTGCACTTGACCCTGGTGCCACTCCCTGAAGCTCAGCCTCCCATCTCTCCTGCCTTTCCCAGCCAAACTTCTAAAAACGATGATGCCCTTGCCCTTTCAAGCCTCCACTTCCTCCACTCCCACTGGCTGAAGGGTGCTTCGTAGACAAGCTGGCTTCTCTCTCCCAGTCTAGTCCACTCTCTGGCTCTCCTGGGAGCCAAAGCTGGAAGAGACCTCAGGGGCCATCTCCATGAAGTAGTGCTAACAGAGGTGCACCACCTCAGGCTCACCCTCAAGGGCTCTCTCTCAGATGACATACAATTCCCTCCACTTCATAGATGATTTCAATCATATTAGAAATGTGTGTGAGCTTGCCCAGAGGATTAGACTAGTTCAATGGATCTCTTGTTGATTTCTTGCTCCTTCCTAGCCCATTTCTTTGGATCCAGTTCAGACTAATGGGTTTCCCAGGCTCTGAGTCAGTCATGAATCCGGCCTGGACATCCCACTTTTACCCATGTGAAGGGGGGCCCAATGAACCTCTCCCTCTTCTCTTCAAGCCTATATGAGGTCTGGGGTGTTCAAGGAGGTGGAGAGCTTCTCTGGTAGGACTTGCCAGGCCCTTTTTTCCCAGGCTACTCATCCACCTTTGGTGCCCACCTCCACCCAACTCACTCAGAATGCCAAGCTTTATGGAGAATGCACAGGGGCCACATCCCAGTCAAACCATCTCAGCAGACAGGTTAAACCAGGTTGACCTTAACTGATAGTCTTCCAACTGGAGTTATGAGGTTGGCCGAGCATGTGAAGACTTCTCCACCCCCACCCCCATGGGATGGAGCTGTGAGAGACTTCAGACTCCCCCACCCACCCCATCCCACCCACCCCCACCCCACCCCCACCCCCGTGGACCAGGTGGATGAGAACAATTTGTTCCAATGGCCGTGAAGGCAGCTGAAGACGATGAAGCAAAGTGCTGAGAGCTTGGTCAGACATGAAAGACCTCACAGACATTCATTGCAACCCAAATCAGTTTTGACTTTAGTCCTGACACTGGACCTGGATGGGTCTCGGCCTCACTTGAACCTAATTGACTTGGGGAGTCATGTCATTGGTCCTCTTCCTAAAGAACAAACATCAGGTCTTCCTAGGATCATTACAATCCTCTCCTCATGGACCTCCCTGCTCTGGGCCTTTAAGCCTTGGACTCCACTGTTTCCCAACTGGCCCCAGCCTACCAAACCCCTTTTTTTTTGCATCTTCTGCCCTAACCCTCAGTTCCAGTCAAACTAATCCTGGATTGGAGTCTTCTCTTCAGTCTGTGTACAAAATCTATCCTGCATGCTCACAACTTTCTCTTTCCCCTTTTTTTAAAATTTTTTTAAGCAAGTCAATCAAGGTTAAGTGACTTACCTAGGATCACACAGCTAGTGTCAAATGCCTGAGGCTGGAATTGAACTCAGGCCCTCCTAAATCCAGTGCCTTCTAGCTGAGCTGCCCCCACGTTACTCTTGATTCACCCCATCCCTTGTAGAAGCCCTTATTTTTAAGGCTTAGCCTGGGCACCATCTTCTACAGGAGAGCATTCCTGATTCCCATTATTATCGATAGCAACTTTCACCTCTTTCCCAACATGGAAGGCTCTGCTTCCTTCCCTCTACTCCACAAGCCACGTTCTCTCTGGTAATCTCTCCAACTTGTGCCTACCTCCTCACGCCCTACATTCAACCTGCCTGTAAAGTTTTTAATAGGCTAAATAATTAAAAGGCTAATAATTAATAATAATTAAAATAGGCTAAAACAGCACTAAGAGTTTTGGACACACTGCCTATCTGTCCATGGCTCCTCAATCATTTGAGGGTTGACTCACTTCTGCTTTCTATCTCCAAAGACACAGCATAATGACCATAACATCAAAGATTCTTATGGACTGATGGAACAATGTATTAACCCTATTATCCCCAGGAGAATAAGTTCATTGTTTTTGTCACCTTGTCCCCAAATGGCTGGCCCATAGATGAATTGAAGGATGGGGTCCCAGAATGTCCACGATCCCTGGAGGTATTCTCACCTCCAGACCTAGACCGCAGATTTAGTCCCAAATGTAAGGAATCACGGTCTGCTCCCAAGACCCGTTCTGATTTACACCCCACCCTCCCACACCCATTGGACTCGGGGATGGAAACTAGTTGCTCAACTTCTAGTTGCCAGGGTCCCTCCACTGGGTCCAAAAGGCTCCTCCACCAGGTTCCCACTTTTCCCAGGGGGCATCCAAGCTGGGGGTTGTCCGTTGGCCCCAGCTGCTCACAAGAGGACATTCTGTCAGCCTTTGCATATGTGGATGGATAGGTTCTGCCATGATGGGCTGCTGGATGGGCTGCAGCATGGGCTGTTGGATAGACTGGGTGAGTGATTGCTGGACGGGTTGGTGCATGGGCTGCTGAATAGGCTGGTACATGGGCTGGTACATGGACTGCTGGATAACATGGGTCAAGGGCTGCTGAATAGATTGATGGATGGGCTGGTAGATGGAGCCCAGCATGGGTTGCCATATATGTTGATTTATGGGCTCTGCTATGGGCTGATGCATGACTTGCCCCATGGTTTCTGGCCTGCTTGGTTGCCTGGACTCCGCCATAGGTTGATGTATGGGCTGCCGAGGGAGCTCCACCATGGGCTGCTGAGCAGGTTGCAACATGGGCTGCTGAGTGAGCTCCACCATGGACTGGTTCACGGACTGGTTCATGGACTGCCGAGTGAGCTCCGCCATGGGTTGATGCATGGGTGGCTGAGTGAACTCCATCATGGATTGGTGCATGGACTGCTGAGTGAGTTCCACCATAGGCTGGTTCAGAGGCTGCTGAGTGAGCTCCATCATAGGTTGGTTCATGGGCTGCCGAGTAAATTCTGTCACGGGCTGCTGCATGGGCTGCCGAGTGAGCTCCACCAGAGGCTGGTGCATGGGCCCCACTATAGGTTGCTGAGCAGGTCCTGCCACAGGCTTCTGAGTAGACTCCTGCATGGTGTCTCCCTTGGGCTGCCCCATGTGTTTTGGTTCAAGATGAGACAAATTGTGTTTTGTGGTTTCAGTGGTCTCAGTGGGCTCCTCCTCATTGGCATGGGTGTCTCCTACACTATCGGCTGCAACCACCTGGAGAAAGCACACGGAGAAAGGAGAGTCACACAGGGAAGAGCAGAGCCCAAAGAAAATAATGGGGACGAGGAAGGAGAGGATTGTAGGAAGCTGCCGACCAAGGGTTCTAGAGAACCTCCAATCTACCCTTCACTGTTTGACTGAATTCCAGAAAATGATGTGGTAGAAAGGGAAGAGAAAGGGCGTAGAGGCAGGGAGACCCCTCTCCTCAGATCTATGCCCCCACACCAGGGCTTACCGGGCACCCCAAGGTTAGAACCAGAAGGGAGCTGAGGTCAAGTGCAACCCTCTCACTTTAATGAGGAAGTGAGGCAAAGTACTGTGAGATCCCAACACAAGATATGAATCCAAGCCATTCACAGAGAACAGAGATCTCAGATCGTGTTCTCCTGGTCATAGACACTCTGGGTTTGGGTCCTTTCTTTGGAACCCTAAGTAGGGGTAGCAGGGAGGGCAGAAGGTAGGGCTGACAACAGGCTGGGAGAGGAACCAGGACTGAGCCACACTGAGACCTAGAAAAATTAGCTAAGAGAGGCCCAGGCCCAGCACTCACATCAAAATGGGAGGGAACCTCCTGGGGGCCCCTGGGCTTGCGGCCATACAGTAACTGGAAGGGGCTTCTCCTCTTGTTCTTTGTCACTGCTGTCCTCAGGGAGAAGAGGGCTCTGTCCAAAACTTGGTCCCACTTCTCCAGCTCCCCCTTCACCAGGTTCCACAGGGTCCTGAAAGCAACCAGGAGTCCTTTAGCCAGGCCCAGGAAAGTGACCCCTTGCTCCCCCTGCACCCCCCCCCAACCCGCCACTGTAGCCTCCTCAGGGATTTTGGCTTTCCAAGGAATTCCAAGTCAGGAAACCTTTGTTCAATACTACTCCCCTCCCCCTACTCCAGTTTTACAGATACAGAAACTGAGGAGAGTGCAGTACGACTTGTCCTAAGTTACCCAGCTAGTGGAGGTCAGAATTAGGACTTCAACCCGAGTCTTCTGGCCCCCAGTCCGAGACTTTCTCCATCACCCCACCCTGCCCATCTCCAAGCGTGACATCCTTCCTCCCGGTTAACAGCACCCTGGAAGCCCAGGACAAGGTTTGTCAAGCTGAGCCCTGGTTATGACCAGGCCAGTTCCATCTTCTCAGACCCACCCCCTCCCGTTCTCTTACAAACCTACCCCCAGCCCCCAGCTCCTCTATTGTGAGGGAGCAGGCAGGAGCCTGGGGCCCCGGGTTCCAGACATAGCCCTACCACTTGGGACTTGTTTCCCACTACAGCGGCTAAGGACAATCTCTATTCCTCCCTCCCCAATAGGAACCTCACTTCCTTATACAGCTGGAAGTCAAAGACAAGATGCTATTGATCTTTGGCTGGAACGCTGACATGACGATGTCTAGCTTGCCAAGGGGCACACCCATGCCCTGGAGTTGGCGCTGGAGGCTCCTATTCACCTGAAAGCAAAAGGGGTCATTGTAGAGGAGCTGTGAGAGACTGGAAAGGTGGGGGCCACAGATGCTGGAGCCAAGGGAGCTGAAGGGCTAAGGGGGGTCTTCAAGACTAATAGGAGAAATGGAGACATGGGGCTGACAGAGGGGCTGACGGGAAATGGGCAACCTGATGGTTTCAGAGGGTAAGGACAGCCCCCCCAAGGGAAGATGAGAAGAGCCCACCCCCAAGCCCTCCTTTTCTGTTCTTACCTGGTTCACAAATGGAACCCGAAGAGTGGTGACTAGGAGTTGGGGCCGACCGAAGCGGAGAAGAAAGGGAATCAGGGCCGTGGCCACTTCCACAGGATTTTGTTCCTTCAGTGGGGCTGCCTCCACCCATCGGGAATAAGCATCCACAGACAGAAGGATGAAGCGGAAGCCTTCAGCCGTCTCTTCCAGGGGCCCCACCACCCCCAGGCCCACCTGCTCAAAGGCCTGAGTAACCTGAAGTGAAGAAGCCCATGAAATTCAGTAAGGAAAGGGCCCTGGGCTCTTGAGAGCAAGTCAGGGTGCCCTCCCCAACCCCCAGTTTTCCAGGATTTCCAAAGCCCCTTGTTGGAAATGGTGAGAGGCTGGTCTCTTGGCTCATTCGTTCAGGGAGAGATCCCTACTCACTTCTTCCACCTGAAGCACAGGCAGTGGGTCCTTGATGCGGTGACTCTTGCTAACTCCCTGTGGAGAAGAGGAATGCATTTATCTCTGTCCCAGAGTCCCTCATGCTCCACAGAGGGCAGACACTTAAGATTTAGGCTAAGGACCAGAGAGGACAAGGGATCTAAGGTCACACAGCTAAGAAGGAGAGCAAGATGCTAATTCTAACTCAAACCTAGATTCGTCCCTCCCCTTCTCTTACACACACACCTGAGTCTAACCTAAACCCAGATGCTGACTCTAAGTCCAAGGTTCTATCACTTTGGAGGTTAGGGAAATTCAGAGAGAACTGGGCAACCAGTCTAAAGATGAACCCTGAGTCCAAGGTGGCAATAGGGTTGACTGTCCTTCCTTCTCGTTCTCCATCCCTGCCCTGGCACTGTTACCTGAATGGGCAAAGACTTTTCTGAGCGGGTCTTCTGACAGCTGTTACACGGCTTGACCTGTTGTGAGAAATGAGACCATTAACCAAGCTCTCCTCCTTCCAGTGAACCCTGGCCTGGGAATGCCAACTGAGTGGAACTATACCAAGCAGAAAAGGGACCTTGCAAGAGAATCCCCATGTTTCATGGCAAAAAAAGAGCCCTCCCCAACCTCTCCCTCTATCCCTTGAAAGTGATGCTAGTGGGGGGGGGGGCAGGGAGGGAAATATGCCTGTGGAATACATAGGGAAGCTCCCTCCTTGGGTGGAGAATCTGGAGCCCAGTGAATAGGAGTTCCAACAAGTCTCTTCTGTCAAATGGATTAACTAAAGCTCAAGGAGGTCAAAGAAAGATCCCATTTAGACCCAAAATATTCATGGAGCACTTTTTGTGATGACCCCGGCCTGGAAATGGGTACTCATCCTTTGGCGGATTGCCTAAGAAGTGGGAGGGAAAGACCCTAAGTTCAAAGATATTTTTGTCACTTTGGACAGAACTGGGTAGAACTGGGTGACCAGACAAAAGTGAACCTTGAGCCCAAGGTGGCAATAGGGCTTTCCTTCCTTCTTGGTTCCCTTCCCTGCCCCACCCCCACCCCGACGCCCTTGGGACTGTTACCTCAATGGGCAGGGATTTTTCTGAGCGGGACTTCTGACAGCAGTTACACTGTTTTACCTATGGGGAGAGGAGATGAGACCATTGGGGATTGACTAAGCTCCCCAACTCCCAGGAGGATGCTATACTACTTGTCCTAAGTTAGGACTTCAACCCAAATCTTCTGGCGCCCAGTCCAGGACTTGCTTCATCACCCCCAAGAGTGACGTCCTTCCTTCCGGTTAACACCACCCTGGAAGCCCAGGACAAGGTTTGTCAAGCTGAGCCCTGGTTATGACCAGGCCAGTCCCATCTTTTGACTTCTCCCCCTTTCCCTTACAGACCTAACCCCCAGCCCCCAGCTCCTCTATTGTGAGGGAGCAGGCGGGAGCCTGGGGCCCTGGGTTCCAGACCTAGCCCTACCACTTGGGACTTAGTTTCCCACTACAGCGGATAGGGACAATCTCTATTCCTCCCTCCCCAAAAGGAACCTCACTTCCTTATACAGCTGGAAGTCAAAGACAAGATGCTATTTGGCCAGAACACTGACGTGACAATCACAGTTAGAGATGAAAGAATTCAATCCCTTTATATTTTACTGGCAAGGAAACTGAGGCATAGGGAGATGAAGTAACCTTCCCAGGGTTCTACAGGCAAACAAGCTGCAGAGATAGCAAAGGAATCCATGTCTGTTGCCTCTCCTTCCTGCCAGCCTGCCCCATCCATGCCCTGCCCCAGGGCCCAACCTCAACTGACCCACTTGGTGACATCTCGGACAAGGCTGGGCCAGTAGTAGCGTGAGGAAACCTTCTTCTTGGTTTCCTTCAAGGTGCAATGCAGACCTGAAGAGGTGACGTGGGCCTGCTTTATGAGCTCCAGGCGGTCCTTCCGGTCCAACACCACCAGGGACCTCTTGCCCGGACGAATAAAGATCAGATTGTGGCCTGGAGATAAGACACCCCGAATTAGTTACTGAAGGAGTTCAGTTCTCCAAGAGCTACCCTCCCCTGGGGAAGGAGCACACCACCCAGGGAGTGACCCAGATCTAAGGGGATGACCCCAGTCCCCTCCCATGGGGAAGGAATCAGTCCCATTTAAGGGGATAATATAGACTCTCTCCTGGGGAAGGAGCCTCTCATCTAAGGAGATGACAGATCTCCCCCTGGGGAGGGAACTCCCCCATCCAAAGGGAAGACCCAGACTATCTCCTGGGGGGGGAGCAATAAGTCTGAGGGAGGCTGCCAGTTCAAGCCCTCAGGGCGATACCTCCCACATTCATCCAGACAGAAGGGTGGATAATGGCCACCCCAGAGATGCTAGAATCTTGGATATGGAACCCATATGTTCAGATGGAGCCCCTGCACCAGACAAGTTCATGGATTTAGCTTGGCTTCACGTTCCTCTGGGTTAAAAATGGACAGGCTTGGTAACTTCATCGGAAAGTTCCTCCCACCTGCACGACTATAAACCTGGGGTCATTCAGAGAGTAGCTCCTCCTACTATGAAGTCCTCAGTCTGATGGGAAAACATGCAAAAATCATTAGACCTGTGAGAGGTGGTGGTGGTTGCTGAGTTATGTCCAACTCTGCATGACCTCATTTGGGGTTTTCTTGGCAAAGATATTGGAATTTTTCAATTCTTTCCTCAGCTCACTTTACAGATGAGAAAATTGAGACAATCAGGGTGAAGTGACTTGCCCAAGGTCCCACACCTAAACCATGATGAAGTGTCTGAGGCTGGATTTGAACTCAGGTCCTCCTGACTCCAGGGCCCATGGTCTATCCACTGTGCCACCTAGCTGCCCCGATGGCAAGGTTTTGAGTGAAGGTTTCCTAAGGACAGCAGGTAAGGCTTCAGTGAGGCAGAAGGAGAGAATATTGGAGTGGATAGAGCATCTCTTGTCAGACACTTCATCATGGCCTAGCTGTGGGACCTTGGCCAGGTCACAACCCCATTGTCTTGCAAAACTAAAACCAAACAAACAAACAAGCAAAAGACAATAAAGGAAGGGAACCAGTTCCCAGAGAAAACAGAAAGACAAAGAATTGTCTCAGTAAGCTTCCATGGTAGCTAAGGATAGCCACCTGGTTTGGAAAGTCAAAAAGTCCTGGATTCAAAATCTGCCTCCTCGTGCATTCTCTGTGACTTGGGCTAGGTCCCTTTACCATGTCTCTGAGCCTCAGTCCCCTTAGATGGGAAAAGGCCTGGCCCCTAGCTGAAGGGATTCCTGTGAGGTCCAACCTAGAAGCTACTACCCTTAATCTTGCTCGGACTCAGAACAGAGCAGGGGATGGGGGGAGGAAAGGATGCTCAGGAGGGAGTGCATACCTAGGAGAGTCCAAGTCGAGGCAGAAGAAGCCAAGGATGGGGGAGCAGCCTGAGGGCCCAGCAGAGGAGAGAATAATAGCAGAGACCATTTCCGAACAGCTTTCCATGAGAGCTATACATATGTTAACGCATTCCATCTTCACAACAAGGAGGAGCAGGGCTCTATTATTATGCCTACTTTACAGAAGGGGAAACTGTGACCCCTCGGCTTTGCAGTCGCCAAGACAGGCTCCATAGATAGGATTTAGAAGTGGGCTTGAGGGAGGGATTTTCTCCCATTCTCTGCTGGTGGGTGATGGGAGTGATCCAAGGGTCCATTTGGAAGGAGAGGAGTAGGGATATTTCCCCAAGTGAACAGCATAAACTTGGAGTAATTCTAACTAGTATGTGAAAGACTTCCAAGAGAATAAAGTGAGGGGGAGAGACAGAGAGACTGCAGATGGAGGGAAGGAGAGAAGAGACTAGAGATGACCCAGTCCCCTTGGGTCTTCAGAGGGAGGGGGATGAACAGTGGTGATGAGGATGAGGTCAAAGGCCTCATCACCTCCGACCTGGCCTATTACTGTAAGCAGCAGGTGAGTCTCCTAGCTTCAGGTTTCTCCCCAGCCCAGTCTAATCCACAGACACTCAGTTCAAACTTATCTTTTTGAATTGCAGGTCTGACTATGTCGCTTCACCCCCAGGCCCACTGGTCCCCCTCCTGCCAAGGTCAAAGCCCCCAGTGCCCCCTGGTCCTCATTACAACACTGGAGTCAGAGGGGGCCACTGTCACGTAGGCCAGGGGAGCCTCACCCCTTGGGCACATTCTGGGACCTCTCCCCCAAATAATGTCGCCGTCAAACCATTTTAAAAACGTAATTCCTATATTTTACTTATGAATCCCTGGCCACGTTATCTTATTATAGAATTTTACTATCTCATACTTCATGTCTCTTCCTTAAGGATGTGATTTCTCTCATCACACTCAATTTGGAGCCCTGTACACCAGGGAAGCAAAGTAAAGACTGACAGGCTGCCTTCTGGGGGGGGGGGGGGCAGGGAAGCAAGAATGGGGGGAAAATTGTAAAACTCAAAATAAATAAAATCTTTCTTAAAAAAAAGAATCCCCAACCACTTCGTATGGAACATGGAAGGAATGCCCAGTCACATGCCCACTGCCATCCCTTCTCCAAGGTTTCAACCAACGAGAGAATACTCTCAGGTAACAGTGATGGGGAAAGGGTCTAGATGGCCCTGAGGGCTACGGAGCCCTAAAGCCGAAGGCCAAAGGCCAAGGCCTCAAGGAAGCCCCCCAGACCTGCCATCTGCATACCCAGAGATAGGCAGTTAAACGAGGCGGGGAGATGAAATAATAAGGCTCTCCCCCTCAGCCGGGGGCCATTTGGATTTGAATTGGAGCAGCTGGCTTGGCATTCCGTCTGGCTTAGGCTCTGGGGGTTTCTGTCTGCCTGCATCTCCCAGCTCCCCCTCCCCCCATGGCCGCCACCCCTTCCTCTAGCTCCCATCACTACGCCGGGCTCCGATCCCCCCGCCCTTCACAGTGAAGCAGGAAAACTGATGTCTAAAGTTCAAGTCCCACCGTGTCCCTCCCTTGCTCTACAATCTGCCGTAGCTCCCCACTGGTTTGAACAGTAAAGAGCCCTTCAGGACTCAAGAGCACTGCGCCCCCCGCCCCGGCCGCTGATCCCACATTCGGCCTTCCGTGCCCCCCACCCCCCAAGTCTCTCTCATCTCCTCCCTCCGCTGCCTCCAAAGCTTCCCAGGCTCAGCCTCCGACCCAGAGCAGCGCAGGGCGCCCCGGGGCCGCAAGAGCGGGAGCGGGGGGCACCGCGGATAAGCCGCAGCCGCGCGCCTCACCTTCCAGGGCGAAATTCTGGGCCCGCCGGCGGAAGTCGCGCTTCTGCGTCGGGGTGACCAGGCTCTCGGGCAGGGCGCCGCTCTCCAGGAACCTGCGGACTTCGAGGATCCTGTGCTCCATGACTGCTGCCGGGGAGGCCCAGAGGGGGCGAGGGCCGGGCCAGCCCCAGCCAAGGGCTCCGGATTCGAGGTCCCACTCAGGCCGCCGCGGGACGGCGCGGTCCGGGCCTGGGGGCCCCCATGGGCAGAGACGGAGCCTGGAGTGGAGCCAGAGGACAGTGCCGAGCCCGGCCCGGGGGCCAGGAGAGAGGAAGGGCAGGCTGGGGGAGGGGCTCCGAGGGGCGTGCCCTCCCCTTCCCCTCCCCGGGCAGACTCAGCCCCGAAGGGGGGAGGTCGGGCTGGGGGCCGGGGAGCCGGGCAAGCGCATACAAGGGGGGGCAGGCTAGAGAAGCCCCCATTGGCCCGGGCGCACGCGGGGCCCTCGAGGCTGGGAAGGGCCTCCCTCCGCCCAGCACCCTGGCAGGCCCTGGGCTGGGGGGCGGGGAGGGGGTCCCCTTCCCTCCTCCTTCCCCAGAAAAGAAATCGAGTCTCAGCTATTAAAAGCCCCAGTGTCAGGGCCCCGAAACACCCAGAAATGCCAGGACCTCGCCCTTAAAGAGCCGAGACCCCAGGAGGAAAGGGAGCTGATGGGGGGGGCAGGGGAGCTGCCTGGCACGGGGGGCACCAGGTGGAAAGCCCAAAGAAGCCCCACCGTCGGGCCATAGGGTGAGACGCTGTTCCGGCCCAGGCGGCCGCCCGCCGTGAGAGCTTTGGAGTTCACGGCCACACTCCAGTGGAGGGCCGAGCATTGGAACTCGCCTCTTGCTGCCACACCCATAGTCCCACGGGGCTTTGAAGCTTCTCTCGGGAGGTCCTGGGGCCGGAGAGTCTGTAGGGCCTGGGGTGTGAGACCGGTGGGATCTTGGCATCCCCAAGGGGAGAGGGGGCCCCTGGACGCTCCTGAAGAGAATTTGAACCCAGGTCAGCCCAGTTCTAAAAAAGCCACTGAATCCTGCTTTTTCCGGGCAAGAATCCTCATCCGCCTGGCTTCTGACCGCCGAGCCATTAGCTTTGGATGCGTTTCCCGGGTGGCTTTCCAGGGAAGCTTTGGGTGGCGGCTCGCTGGGATTCCTATTGGGGACCTCAATGGGCCCTTCCAGTTCTGAGGGTCTGGGACTACCCTTAGCTCTGGAGGTAAGCTTCTCTTTTTCTCCGGTACCTCTCCCACTCCCAACATTGCAAGACTATGTAGAGGCCTAGAGCTGACACTATTTTGTTGTTTTGGGGTTTTTGCGAGGCAATGGGGTTAAATGACTTGCCCAAGGTCACACAGCTAGGCCATTACTCACAGTCTGAGGTCGGGTTTGAACTCAGATCCTACTGACTCCATGGCTGGTGCTCTATCCACTGCCCCACCGAGCTGCCCCCGTTCTGAGACCATTGAATGTGTGGTCCATAGGCCACCAAGCTCCTTTACAGGATCTCACTCCTTCAGTTTTCTCATCTGTAAAATGGGACTTCGGCGCCCTCATTCTACCTCCCCATATTTACAGACTCCTTCCTCAAAACATGATGGTGAAGGGGTTTCAGATGGGGGCTGTGCAGTATTAGATTTCTCTCTGTATTTGGGAAGGGCCCTGGGATTTCCTAGATTTTAGAAACCTCTTTCTTTACCCATGCAGATTAGCTGTTGGTTTTAAAGAGGGGCCCTGAGCAGCTAGGTGGAGCAGGGGGTGGGTCTTTGGGCCAGAAGCTGGGAAGACCTGAGTTAGTAACTGTGTGACTGTGGGCAGGTCATTTAACCCTGCCTCAGCTCCTCATCTGTTGTTTTTTAAAGGGCACAGAAGGAAATGGCAAAGCACTCCAGTATTTTTGCCAGGAAAACCCTCAGTGAGGGCCCGAAGAGTCAGATCTGACTGACAACGACTGAGCAACAATTGGGAAAAGAAGGAAGTTAAAATCACTGAGCTTGGTCTGGGATTGGATTTGAACTCGCATCTTTCTGCCTTTTCTGTATCTGCACCTACAGTCAGTCCTGGGTGGGTTCTGAGCCTCCCAACTAGATGGAGAGGTCCTGAGGCCAAATACTGAGAGGCTGTACAACTGTAAAGTAGGCGATCACACACACACATTTAACCACAGAGACACATACACACCCAAAGACATAGACACACACACAACACACAAGCACTCACACATCTGGAGAAACATCCACATACATAAATTCACACAAAACACACACACACACACACACACACACACACACTCTAAGACAGACACACACACAAAACTCACACATTCAGACACACACACACATTTAACCACAGAGACACATACACACCCAAAGACATAGACACACACACAACACACAAGCACTCACACATTTGGAGAAACATCCACATACATAAATTCACACAAAAACACTCACATAGACACACACATAAACACTAAGACAGACACACACACATACACACAAAACTCACACATTCAGACACACACACAGAACCAGACACAGATACACACAAACCCTCACACATCCACACAACACACAAACTCAGAGACACATACACACACACATACACACACACATTTAACCACAGAGACACATACACACCCAAAGACATAGACACACACAACACACAAGCACTCACACATCTGGAGAAACATTCACATACATAAATTCACACAAAAACACTCACATAGACACACACATAAACACACCAAGACAGATACACACACACACACACACACACAAAACTCATACAATCAAACACACACAGAGAACCAGACACAGACACACACAAATCCTCACACATCCACACACACACACACAAACTCAGAGACACATCCACACACACAGAGGCTAGATTACAAAAGGGTTTGTGGATTGGATGGGGGGAGGGGAACAGAAAATGTCTATTTTCGGGAGCCTCTAATTGAAATTTAGCATGTCTCTTTTCAGTGATTTAAACACACGCTTCCTCAACCTGGCCCCCAAAGGCAGCCCTGCTCTAGAGGGCTGTGCCAACTTTGGGCAGAGAGCCCGGGTGAGCTAGCTGGCCGGTTAGCTTGCTGTGTGCTGCCAGGCTGGTCACCCCTGGTCTCTGAGCCTCCAGGAAATGGGACCAGAAGCCAGCCCCCAGCCCTGCCCTCCCTAGGACAGTACAGCATTATGCAAACCGTCTAGTGCCAATGTCTGCTGGGCTAGCAATCCCTCCCTCCTTTCCCTTCTTCCCTTCCTCCCCCTTCCTTCCCTCTCTCCCTCCCTCTTTCTTTCTTCTCTGCCTCCCCCTTTCTTCTTTCTCTCCTTCTATCTTAGTAGCTTTTCCCCTACTTGGGAGAGGGCCCAGGCCTGCCTGCCCTGGCCTGCCCCCCTCCCTGAGCCAGTTCTGAGGAAGGGGCCCAGCCTGACCGGGCTTCACCTTCTGGGGCTCCGGGCTGCCAGTCCCTTCTCCCCCATGACCTCCCCCCTCCTTCCCTCCTGGTAAACAGGGCCAAGTGCTGGCCTGGGCCCCTAGCTCTCCCTGGCCCCAGTTCCAGCTAGTTCCTGCGAGGCATTGTATTGGCCAGGCCTCTCTTCCGGGCCTCTGCATTCCCCTATCCAGGGAAGGACTTGGGGGAAGAGAGGAGGGACTGGACCAGATAGCAAAGGGATCACCGGGAGACCCTGAAGGCCAGCCTGGGGGAGCAGGAACCCTTCAAATCTAGCTGTGTGATGATGCCAATGTTCCTTCTACTTCCTAAGCCTCAGTGGCTTCAGCTGTAAAATGGGGGTAAGCATGCATGCCTTTGAAGACTGCTGTGAGAGGAAACATGGTCAACCTTCTTACACCAAGGAATGGAGGGATGGAGGAGATTAAGGGGTATTGGGGGGGGGGGGGGACAGAGACAGCAAGACAGAGAAGGCTCAAGAAAAGGGCAACAGGGAACAGGACTTCCCAATGCTAGTTAGGGCTGGGAGGAACTGCAGAGTCCCATCAAATCCAACCCCCTTATTTGACAGATGGGGAAACTGAGGCACAGACAACAGTGGCAATGTGGTCTCCTTCCTCTCAGGGGATCTTGCCCATGCTTCCCAACTGGGGTGGGGGGGTCTGAAGTACGGGTGTACAGTTTTAAGGGGAATGGGGGGCTGGAAGTCGAGAGATCATTCCCCAGTCTCCCAGAGAATGGCCCACCCTTTGCTGTACTTAGAGGGCAGAAGGCAGTGGGTCCAGATTTAAAGGGGGAAGGGGAGATGGTGGTGGCATTGTTTCCCTTTTCCAAAGAGCTAGGCCGAGAGATATCTGGAGGAGTGCGAGATTGGAGAGCAAACTGGCCAGGGTCCCTGGAGGCTGTGCCCAGTCCTTTGTCCAGCCAACTGGCAGAGGGTGCCCCTCCCTGGCCCTGGCACTCCTCGGCCTCCCCTTCCAGGAGACACAAGCACCCTCTGCTGGAGGCAAAGAAGCAGCTGCTTCCCTGGCCTTGCTGTCTTTTCCCAGGGCCCAGCCTGTGGCTGGGATCCAGGAGCAGCTATTGTTTGGTTGGAGGCTGCTTCCTCCAAGGGAAGGCCAGTTCCAGGGACACCCTGTTCTGGCCCAGCCCCTTCCCTCCTAGGCTCAAGTGAAACTACCTGATCTGTTCTCTGGGTGGAGAAAAGGGAAGCCAAGCAAACTCTCTAACTGCCTGGGTTGGGGTACCCAGCAACCCACGCCTCACTCCCCCCCAGCTTCCTATGGTTGCCTCACCAAGTCAGTGCAGTCCTGCGAACCCTCTGGGCTCTGGCCCCATTGTCCTCCAGGGCAGGCTGATCCCCACCCATTCACACACACCCCAACCCAGAGAAACTGAGGCACAGACAAGGGAAATGACTGACCCTTCCCAGCAGAGAGAGGAAGGAAGTTGGCTCTTTAAGGATCTTATTCTTGGAAATGCTAGTGAGTGGGTCAGTTGTGGGGGAGGCCCTAGAGACCTCTGGAGTCAGACTGGCTCCTAGCCTCAGGCCTCAGTTCCTTAGAATGGGCGTGATTAGACCTGGAGGGGGAGAAGGGGGAGGAGAGGAAATAACTAAATAAAAGAGAACTCTTAAAAAAACCTGGGGGGGGAGAGGGAGAAATGCTAGAGGGCTAGAGAGGATTACAATAGAGTCCACAAGAAGTCTGTGAGTGAGGCAGGGGCCTTCTGAGGCCTTAATTAACCTTGTTTATCTGTAAAATGGGATAATAGCTTGTATTTGTACAAACCTCAAAAGCACCATCTCCAGGCTCCCGGATCCTTGGGTAGGGCCCCTAGAAGTTTGGGGGTGGGGGGATCCATAGCCACAGCTGAGCCTCCTAACCAGCCAGCCTTAAGGCTCCAGAAAAAGTTTCTGGAATGGTCTAAAGACCCAAAGGCCCTTTCCTCCTCCCTCCCACCCCCTATCTGGGGAGCTCTTCCTAGAAATTATTCTCCCAAGTCTGAGAAGTCGTAGCCTTTGTTTATCTGGGTCCCAGCTGAAAGGAAAGGAAGCTCCCTGAGGGCAAGGCCTAATCCCCATTCCTTTCTTCTGGAATCTGCGGGGTCTGGCTCTTAATAGGTGATTGGGATCTCCTAGCAGACAGGCTTTGTGTCTGCCCTTCCTTTATAAACTGGAGCTAAGAGAAGTTGGCAGTTAATAAAACTGATGGACTAAAAGAGAGTAAATAGGCTGGAGCCTAAGGAGGGCTGGCACTTAATAAATGCGTGTGCATTGCACCTGGCAGGTAGTTAATAAACACTTGCTAATTGATTGACTGGTAAACGATCACAATTGAGAAATTCCCAACTTGATTTTCTTCGTTGGAGTTTTCAGCTCTAAAGCATTGGGAAATTAGCCGAAATGACGGGGCGGGGGCAAAGAGGGAGGGAAATTTATTCACCTTACAAACAGCATTCATTCATTCATTTATGCTTGTCTGGCATCTTGGTGCCAGAAAAAAAGTGAATTTAAAAAAAATTAATTAACATGCAGGCTGTTGGGTGAAGGGGCCAGGAGTGGTGGGGGTTAGAGATTCCAGTTTCTGAACTCCCCTGGGATGGATTTGGCAGGTTTTCTGGCCATTTTTGTTTTGTTCTCTTCTGGTTTTGTTTGCAGGGGGAAGGGTGGGGACTGTGGAGATTCCCCCTGCTGAGCCTTAGAACATTGTAGTTTTTGAAATTTGGGGGCCTCTTGGAGTGAGGAGGAGTCACGGTAAAACCCATCCGGAAATTTACCGGATCTTGGATTATTATTTACAATAATGACCATTTACAAAGGGCATTAAGGTTTGTAGAGTGCTTTTTACTGATCACCAACAGCATTTATTAATCTTCTTTGTGGGTGGGTGGCTAGTGGAGGAGCTGAACTCAAATTTGACCTCAGACACTTGACAGTAGCTGTGTGACCTTGGACAAGTCACTTCATCCTGTTTGCCTCAATGTCCTCATCTGTAAAATGAGCTGGAGGAGCAAATGGCCAAGCATTTAATCTCTGCCCCTATCTCTATCCTGTCTCTCTGACAAAACAAAACAAATGGGGGTCCCAGATGGATGTCCCCTTCTAGGGCCATCTCCAGTCGTCCTGATTCATATCTGGCCCCGGATGGCTCCAGAGGAGAAAATGAGGCTGGTGACTTAGTATCCATGGCAGCCCCTCACTCCAATCCAATTTACTCGCTTGGTATGGCTTCCCCTCCCTGATGTCAGGGTCTTCCACAAGAACAAGGGACAACCATCCTATGTGGTGAGCAATGGGTATACAAAATAAGCAGAAACGTTTTATGTATAGGAAGGCTGAGGCAGCCCGGTGGGCCTGGTGGTCTCCAGGAGCTCAAGATCCCATGGGGAAGATGACTTGCCCCATAAATAAGTCATCGACTGGACAAACCTGGGGGTAATAGAAAGAGGGCATTAGCATCCAGGGAAATTCTAATGGAATTTTAGCTGAGACTTAAAGAATGGTGGTGAAGTTCACTGAGCATTAGACTTGGAGTTGGGAAAGACATCTTCCTGAGTTTAAATCTGGCTTCAGATGCTTCCTAGCAGTGTGACCCTGGGCAAGTCACTTCACCCTGTTTGCCTCAGTTTCCTCATCTGTCAAATAAAGTGGAGACCAAAATGACAACGCACTCCAGTGTCCCTGCCAAGAAAACCCCAAACAGAGTCCAACAAGACTCAAAAACGATGAACAAAGGAAGCCAAGAGCATGTGGTCTCCCTCTTTAGATTGTCCAGAAGATCCATCTTCCTGAGTTCAAATCCAGCCCAGACACCTACTAGCTGTGTGACCCTGGGCAAGTCACATCACCCTGTCTTTTGTTTCTTTTTCTGTTTCTGGTACCAGCACATGGTGGCACTTTAGAAATTTTTACCGACTGAAGATGAGGAGGGGAAAGGATTGTAGCCACTGGCAAGTGCCAAAGAAATGTGTTTGCAATCAAGGGGTGGAATGTTCTTTTTAAGGAGTAGCTAGGCCAATGTGGAGCATAAAGGAATAAAGGAAATAAGCATTTATTAGATGCTGATTATATGCCAGGCTCTTGGCTAAACACTTTACAGATATAATCTCATTAGAGCCTCAGAATATACAGTAAAGGTACAATTGGTGCCATTACAGTAGCTCATTTACAGATAAGGAAATTGAGGCAGGCAGAGGTGAAGCGGCTTGCTCAGGGTCACTCCACCTCAGGGAGTGAGATTGGATTTGAACTCAGATCTTCCTGACTTCAGAATTTTTTTTAAGTGGTGGGCCACACAGTTGGAAGACTAGAAATGTAGGAGGGGGACCAGTAGCAAGGGCTTTGAATGTCACAGGATTGGCTATTTGTAATTGGAGGTGCTAGGAAGTCCCTGGCGAGGGAGTAAGGGGTCATGGGGTTAAGTGACTTGCCCCAGGTCACACAGCTAGTGAGTATCAAAAATCTCAGGTTCTCCCAATTCAGTGCTGGTACGCTCTGCACTGCACCATATAGCTGCTGCCCCTAAGACCTGCATCTTAGAGAGACGGATTTGACTTCTGAGTGGTGGACGGACAAATGGGGAAAGACTGGAGGCAGAGAGAGAGCAACCGGCAAACTACTTCAATAATCCAGTTAGGAAGAGATGATGGTGCCCTGGGGTGGCAAAATCAGGAGAGAAGAGGAAGGTGTTATTAAGTGTTTGCCAGGCCCTGTATAGAGATCCTTTGGTCCTCACAACCGGGAGGTAGGAAGTAGGAAGTGTTATCCCTATTTTATGGTTGAGGAAACTGAGGCAGAGGCTGAGGGGGATACGTGGAAAATATGTCCTCTTGGAAAATTGACAGGACTTGGCAATAAATTGGATTTGAGGTGAGAATGAGTCTGGGTGACTGGGGGTGGCTATGCCCTAGAAAGAAAATGGGAATTAAGGTAACGAGCTTAGTTAGGGATGAGGAGCGGTGGTGTCTGGACAGATCAAGATGGCAGCTGGGGCTTCCAGGGGAGGGCTGGAGATGATAGATCTGGAATCAGCATGAAAACGAACATTGAAGCCACAGGTGACAGGGCACTGAAGCTAGACTAAGACCTGGGTTCCAATCCAGCCCCAGACACTTAGTAGCTGTGTGACCTTGGGCAAGTCATTTATCCGCCATCTGTAAAATGTCTTCCCCCAAGTGCGATCATGATCGCACTCATCTTCCAGGATTGTTGTGGAGAATACAAGAAATATTAGAAAGCACTTGGTTGGGCTAGTACAAAGTAGGTGCTGAATAAACTATTATTGGGCAGCTAGGTGGAGCCACAGTGATTAGAGTGCTGGGGATTTAGGAAGATAATCTTTCTGAGTTCGAATCTGGCCTCAGACACTTACTAGCTGTGTGTCCCTGGTTTGCCTCGGTTTCCCCCTCTGTAAAATGAGCTGGAGAAGCAAATGGCCAACCATTTTATCCCTGCTCTATCTCTGTCCTGTATTTCTGCAGAAAAAAACAAAAAACAAATGGGGGGGGGTCACAAAAAAGTCGAAAGAAACGATTGAATGTTCATTATTGTGAGAATCCAAGAAATATTTATAAAGTACCTGGTTGGCCTGGCACACTGTTATTGGGCAGCTAGGTGGACCCATAGTGAAAAGAGTTCACTATTTATTTATTATCATTTTCTTATTAATGAATATTACCATTTCTAGCTGTGTGACCTTGGGCTTCCATCCAGGGCTTATCTTGCTGAGCTTCATTTTCCTCCTTCATGAAACAGACTTTTTCCTCCTCTGTGGCTTGGGGGCGGCTAGGTGGGACAGTGGATAGAGCACCAGCCATGGACTGAGAAGGACCTGAGTTCAAATTTACCCTCAGACACAACACTTACCAGCTGTGTGACCCATGCGGGTTGGATGCCACATTTTAAAGCTCCCTTCCCACCTCTATGTCTATTGGATGTTCTGTAGGAGCAAATGTGGTCTGAGGATACTGGTCAGGGTCCCAGGACCTTTCTGGTGGCCCACAAGACTAAACAGTATCAATCACTAAAGAGGTTTTCATTTCTAATATTAAAGCTAGATGAGACTCCACAAAAGGGGGACTCTCCAGGGACCACCCCTAAAGAAGAGAATCTTGGTGTCCAAGATGGGAGGGACTTTGGGAATCAAGTTAGCCCAGGCCTTCAATTTTGTGGTCAGCATCTCTCCAGCTACCTCGTTCTCCTTCCCTTTGGACAGATTTCTCACCCAATTCCAGATCCTGTGGCCCCAGTCATTCCCTGTCCCTTGGTGCTCAGCTCAGTCCCCTTCGATCCCAACTCCTGCCCTATCATCGGGGAGACTCACACGGGTTCCCCAGACGTCCCACCTTCAGTCTCCTCCCCTGCCACAAGTGACTGCAGGAGCTGGTCATCCTGCTCCAAGGATGTCCTGTTGCTTCCAGTTTACACATTTCCTCTATCCAATAACGACTCGGCGTGCCCCCCCCCCCCCCGCCGGCCATGGCCTTGGTCCTCCCCAGGACCTCACCCGAGACTATTTCCTGCCCCCCCCCATCTCTAACCTCAAGGCAGCCTCCAGAACCTGCCTCTAAGCAGCCTGAAGCCAGGGTGATTCTGACAGCCAAACTAGAAGCTGCCCCCATTCGGCCTCAACTGGTTTAGGGGATGTGGGGCAAGTCCCTTTCCTTCCCTGGGCCTGAGGACTGCTGGGACTGGGTGCTAAGGAAGGGCCCTTCCACATATAAGCCCTTGAGGCCTACCTCCCCTGAGTAAATAGGTCACCACCCCTCCTGAAGAAGTCCGGAAACATTTGTGGGGAGGGAGGAGCCAGAAGTCAACTTCCCCTTTCAGACTTAGCATTTGGGTGGGCTCTTTGGTGCCAGGGTGAACTGGGGCCATCGTTGGCAGGCTCCTCAGTCAGTCCCATCCAGGAGCAGGAAATGTATGTGTGTGGGGGCAAATCCTGGCAGCCTTGTAGAGGGTGGGAGAAGCCCTGAAGGGGACAGGAGACGGGGGAGGGAAAAGAGCCTCCATTTCGCAGCCTGAATTGGGAATACCCACATGGGGGTGGGAGGTCCTCCAGCTTGAGGACTGCAGTTCTGCAACTGGGAGGGTGGAGACTTGGCACCTTTTACAGTTGGGGAAAATGAGGCCAAGGTGGTCTCCCAGGTAATGAGCTTCAGAGGTAGGATGTGGTCCCAAGGAATGAATGGGGGTTTGGGGAGGGCCCAGGCCCTGCCATGTCACCACCCCACCGCTCAAGGGAGTGGTCCCAAAGCTCTTTATATAACCCAGTTTATTTCTGTACAAAACTGTTAACTTTACACAAAGAGAACCCATCCCTCACCTCTTCCCCACCCCCCAGGGAATGGGCCCCTGGTGCCCAGCTTGAGGCCCTTTCCTCATGCCCTGAAGTCCATCCAGTGGGCAGAGCCCAACCCCAAGACAGGCGTTTTCTGAAAAGGGCTAGAGGCGAGGCCGGGCCTGGCCCCCCTTGATCTCACTGGGACCAAAGTGACCTGGAAGCCCAAGGACACAGGGTGGGGGCAGGCAGGCCCTTCAGGCTGGATGGATGCTTGGTAATCCTCTGGAAGGGGTCTCTCAGGGCCCCTGTGTTACCTGGGCAGTCCAAGGCCCACAGGGCCCTCTCCTGAGCACTGCCCGGCACAAGTTTCTATGGGTGGGAGAGGACCTTGTCACCCTGCCCCCTGTCTGCCCCCCAGCCAACACAAGGGGATACCCGATGCCCAGGAGCCAGCTACCGGCCTAGCGGGGAAGTTGAGGCTCTCTGAAGTTCCCTTTCCCCCACCTCCTGGAATGTCCCCTCGCAGCCCAGTTCCCAGCATTTCAGAAAAGGGAACTGAGTAATCGAGGAGCTCAGATCCCTTTACAAATAAGTGTCTTCACTCTCCTGGGAAGTCAGGCTCTCCTTGGAAAGATGTGGCGAGTCCTTGGTGTCAGTATGCTCTGACCCCTGTGCAGCCTTGGGGGCCGGGTCGGTGCTGGTGCCAGGGCTGCTACCCTCACTGGGGTACGGCTGCTGCTGCCCTGTCTGTGGCTTGGCCTTCTCCTTCAGTGCCTTCTCAGCCTGCTTCTGCTGCCTGCTTTTGGTGCTCGGGCCCAGCAGTTGGGTCCCCGGGGGCAGGCGGATGGAGGGCGAGGGCTCCAGTGCCTTGCGGGGAGCCGGCTCCGCCTCGCTGATGGCCTTGGCGCCGTGGAGCCTCGGTGGCGACTGGTACTGGAGCTCGCCCCGTGTGTCCTTCCACTTCCGGAGCTGGATCAGGTGCTCCCGCTCGATCTGCTTCTCCGTTACGGGCAGCTCAATGACCTGGTGCCCGAGGCCGGACCGGGAGAGAAGACCCAGTGAGTGCGCCACCCAGACAGCAGTGGAACTCTGCTGCCACTTCCTGGGCCCTAGGCCCCAGGCTCCCGGCCCCCACCCGCTGCTTTCCAGACCCCTCCCTACCTCCTGCACCAGGAAGGTCTCCTGCATGATCTTGGGGTTCAAACTACGTAGCCGTTCCATGGTCTCGTACTGGCCCTGGCAGGTCTTCAGCTTCTCAGAGGAGCCCAGGGTGTGCTTCAGCAGCACCAGGCCCACCCGGAAGAGGATCTTGACCCCTGTGAAGAACGGAGGTTAGAGGTCAGCCGTAGCCAGCACTGGGCACCTGATAAATTCTGACTGACCAGACGACCCTGGGTCACCAAGAAGGGGCTGGTCAGCCTGCCAGAGCCCAGGGAGTGTCCCCATCCCTGTGGCGACTGTAGGAAGGAAGGAGTTCTCCAGGGAGGAAACTGAGGCTGACAAGAGTATGAGGGGTGTAAAAAAAGAAGAGTAAGAGGGGTGCAGAGTGGCTTAAGGGGAACAGTGCTCTGGTCAGGGTCAGACCACCATGTTTGGGGGAGGCAAAAGTGCAGGCATCAGGCCTCCTGGGGGGTCCTCTCTTCAGACCCCCAGTCAATGGAGGTGGTCTTGCCAGGGTACAGGCAGAAAGGAGGCTTCTATCAGCCCCACGACATTAGTTCAGTGGGGTTGGGGGTCACAATCAATGTTGGCTTTAGACCCAGGAGAGACATGGGGGCATCTAAGCTGCCATGCTTCCCTTCCCACACAATTCATCCTCTTTACAGAGGAGAAGACCCAGGCCCAACAAGGGCCACTGCTCCACTGGAACCCAGGGCTCAGCACTTCCAATGTTCTTCCCATTCTAGCAGCTGCCTCCTCCTCCTGGGGGCTGGAGGAGGAAATGGAGAAGGGAGCCTAAATGTCCCCTGGACAGAGACAATCTGGCTTCAACTCAGGGGTGATGGAGAGTGGGGGAGGGCAGAGGCCTTTAAAGCAGGAGCCTTGTCCTCCCCAGGGGCTCTGTGACCTCAGGTTCAGGCCCTCACAGTGGCAAGCCCCCACTGACCCTGTCCCCCATCACAGCATGAGCACCACCCCAAGTCTTGGCTCCTCTGCCTCTGCTGCCCTGGCACCTCCTACCATGCTGCTCGCTTTCCTGGGGCGGGGGGCTACAAGTCCACAGTGAGATGCCACAGACCACAGAAATCACTGCTATTTGCCCTCATGAGCAGACTCCCCGTGATTTTCTGCCTCTAAGTCCTGCCTCCAGACCTCTGTTCCGGCTGTGACCACGGGGAGGGATTACTATTCCCTAAGAGCACCCTTTGTACCCAGGCCTCGCTTATCATAGCGATAATCTGAGCTGGCATCTTGGTACTGCCCCCCCCCCCATGAGGACAGTGCTAGCACTGGCCAGGGGCCCAGAGCGGAGCAAGGGAGATCCTGTACCTTCACAGAAAAACATGTCCCAGACGCGGAGCACGGAGCTCCAGGGCAGGGTCCGGGAGAAGGCGCACATGAACCACTCCGTCATGTACAGGATGGGGTCTATCTTCTGCTTGTTCAGGTGTTTGTAGGCCACGGGTGACACTTTGTGCAGCAGAGAGAAGAGGATCTCCCCGTCCAACTGGATGGCCTCCTGCAGCCAGGGCAGGGATGAACGGCCGTCACGGGGTGTCCAAGATGCCCAGCACACACCCAGCCACACACACACACACACAAACTAGCATTAAGGCAAATGGGGGGAACTCAGGGTGGACACCCTCCTCTCCCCTGCCCCAGGCATTTCTCACTGATCTCTGGCCAGTTCAGCATCCTGAATCTGCACCTGGGCCGAGCCAGGGTAGCCTAAGAGTAGGAAAAGGCCCTGCTCTGGGGTCCCCGGGGGGCAGGGGCTGGGTCTGGGGCCAGCCACAGCAGCTCACCAGCTTCTCACTGTAGTAGCCCGGCAGGTACTTTTCGCAGATCTGTACGAGGCACCAGAATGCTTGCTGTGACAGGGAGAGGAAGAGTCAGTGCCACCAACAAGCTGGGCACCATGTCCCAGTCGCCCTCAGCCTGTTGAACATTTCTACCTCCCAGGGATGGGGCCCAGGCGGGTACCTCAGCGGGCATGTGCATAAGCAGGACGGCTGCCACAGGGGCCTGGGCCTGGCAGTAGCCTTCCTCCGGCCTGTAGAGGGTGTAGGCCTTCAGCACTCGGAACAAGTCCTGTTGGCTAGAACAAAGGGGCAGAGCCGTGAGACAGCGCCCAGGGTCCTGGTCTACTGACGAGAGGCCAGGGAAGTGCCAGCTGTCACCCACACCCCAGCTCTTGACAGATTCATCACGGACCAGTGTGAGGCCCAAAGGGTTCTGAGGCCAGCTTGTCACCCATGAGCAAAACGAGGCCACAGATATGTGACTTTGCCCAAGATTCTGTCCCAGGGACTCCAGGATCTAGTTAGTCCTGGTGCCACAGTCACCAAACAATACCCCCCCCAAGAAGGGGAGATGCAGAAACAAGGGACACCTCCGGGGTCATTCCCACCTCTCCCCCAATAATAAGCCAGAGCTCAGGCTCCAAACCCAGACCCTGGTAGTCCTTCCTTCTCACGCATCTCTTTGGCATCTCTTCTCTCACTGGGGTCCTCACAGCTACCCAAGGAAGTCACCAGGCTTCCAAGTCAACCAGCATCACTGGGAGGAAGACCCAGGCCTCGTGACTCCCAGCCTCTGTTCTTTCCCCTACCCTCAGCTTGGAGTCAGGGAGCCCCAGCCCAACTGGATCAAGCAGTTCCATCCCCAGGCCCCCACCTCAAAAGGTGGTGAAGCAAGTCCGGGATTAAGTCCAGACCTGGCTCCATGGCATGGCCTTAAACCATGCCTCAGCCTCAGGACTGGGGGCAGAACTCCAAAGCAAGGAGTCGGCAATGACCATCTCGTTGGGGAGGCCAGGCTGCCATTTGTGTTCTGAGCCTCGGTGCCCTCCAAAGGCACAGGTTTGAAGTGGCCCTGGGCAAAGCTTCCTGGTCTCCTGCCTTTTCCTCAAATCTCCTCCCATCTGCAGGGCCCCACCCCCTGCCTCCTAATCCCAGCCCTCCACCAAGACCCCCAGGCCCTTGCCCTTCACCAGGACTTGGGTCCAAGGTGGAGAGGTTTATAGTCATTCCTCTCTAGGCTTCAACTCTGGGCCCAGTGGACAGTTCACCAGGCATCAGGCCAGGAAGACCCGAGTTCAAATCCAGCCTCAGACACCTCTGTCTGCTTCCATTGCTAATAGTGGCGCCTGCTTGTCAGGGTGGGTGGGAGGTTCAGCCTCTCGAGAGCAGATGGGTCTTGTTCTGTGGGCCCGGCCCAAAGGAGGGACTTCACAAGTAAGCTGGAACCAAACAGCACCTTCAAGTCTTATGGGGGCCTGTCATCCCCTGTTCTAAGCCCCCCCCCCCCCCAGTTCTACAGTCCCCTTTAATGGTTCCTTTGGGCAGAACTGGGCAGCTAGGTGGCGCCACAGAGGATAGAGCCCTGGGCCTGGAGTCAGGAAGATCTGAGTTCAAATGTAGGCCCAGACACTCACTAGCATTGTGACTGTGGACAAGTCACTTCACCCTGTTTGCCTCAGTTTCCTCAGCTATTAAATGAGCTGAAGAAGGGAATGGTGACCCACTCCAATGTCTCTGTCAAGAAAACCCCCACTGGGTCACAGGGGCTCAAACACAACTGAAAGACGACCTGAACCATATTGGCAGAACTAGCCCGACTCCACAACTCAGAAGGGGTGCCCAGGTGCCCTCCTGCTCTCCTTCCCTGATCCTTCAAAGGCCCTGCCCCAGCTCTCAGGAAAAGGGCCAATCGACTCATTCAAACTGAAGGAAGGCTACTTAGCAAAGAGGAATGTGCTGGGATCCTTGGGACAAAGCTCTACGGGTGGATTAGCACCCTTAGCAAATTGAAAGGACTCTATTTTGCTGGGTGAAAAGGAGGGATCAGTTTAGAACTCCCCAAATGCTGGGCTCCTTTTACCCTCCTCCTCCTGGAGCTGTCAATTCCCCAAGGGCAGGACCTGTCTTTGCACCACTCCCCCTACCCCCCCCTGCATGCAGTAGGTGCCTAATCAACAGCAGCAGCTCTCTTTGCTTACCCATGGCCCCCACGGGACACAAACATCTCATGGAAGGGAAACTGTCTGTGCAGGTCTCTCTCAATCACATCCAGCCACTTGGGGTCTCCTGGTGAGAGGTCCAGCTCCTAAAAGGAGAGGGGCTCCATGGGAGGGGAATGGACTGTGTCGAGGGTAGCCGGCCTAGACATTCATGTTCCAATGTATAGACTCTGGAGGGACTCCTTGAGGCCCTGACCTATAATCTGAAAGTCTTTTCAGCCAGGGCCTCCAGCTCATCCTCCTAGTGCCCAAGGAGCCTGGCAGGATGCCCTCCCATTCCCTTACAGTGTGAAGAACTATGGCCCTTTTGGCCTCAGTTTTCTCCTCTGTAAAAATGAGGGGGTAGAATAGTTCATTCCTTAAGGCACTAAACTGGCTGATTCTGGAGAGCCCTTCCAGCTGACACCAGCCGTTGGTCCAGTTGGAGCCCCGGCACATCCTGGGCACCCAGGGAACCCTGACAACTAGGGTCGCTAGTCCCATGCTGCCACTCCTCTAGTCCTTGCTTGGGAAGCCTCCAGCCCACTCTGCACTGCTCTCCTTGGTCAGAGAACAACGAATGCCCTTTGGGCAGGGGCCATCTCCCTCTTTGCTTTGTGCCTCAGACATCTGCCCTGCAGGTGGTCTGAGACCCAGCTCCTAGTGGGCACACACAACGTTTGACTTAGTTTCTCATTGCTGGGTCTTTGTGAAGGAGGCAGAACCTCAGGAAAGAGGCCAGTCCCAGCTCACCAGATCACAGAGATAAACACACACACACCAATTCTCAGTGATGAAAGGTCTTGGAGGAGGGGCCTGAGAGGCACTGATATTTACTGGCATTTAGTCTGCACTGGGGCTTCCCTTCTGGAATGCCCTCCTGCTGCACCACTTACTGGCTCCCAGATTCCCTACTTTCCTTCAAAACTACCTTCACCATGAGGCCTTCTTGGAAGGAAGCTCCAGCATGCCCGGGATGTTACCAGGAGCTGGCTGACAGGCCCTGGGGTATGCCCAGTCTAAGGAGCTGGGGAAAGGGTGCCCTTTGGAAAGCATGGGAACAAGCATGGCAATGCCCAACCTTGCCAGACAGAGCCCTCAAGCCACTTGAGCTGCCCTCCCTTGGTGCCTGAAGAACTCTGGGCTGCACCTAGCTCTGGCCTGACCACCCTTTTATCCTTATCTTTCATCTGCCTCTGACTCAATTGCCCATCATTCTCTCTTCCCAACTAAGACACAGGACCCCAGTGTCCAGCTGGATCTGGACACAAGGGAGGGGGAGGGGAGGGGCACTCCTTACATCAAATTTCCCAGGATTCTGCTGGAGTTTCACCTTCCCTCCTGACAGGTATTGCCAGGCCCGGCCTCGCAAAGATGGAGGAATCCCCTTCTGGCACCGCAAACGGATCTGGAGAAATAGAGAGCAGATGCTGAAGGTTGGAGGGGAGCAGAGAAGGGACACCCTCCCCTAGAGGAGCTGCCTTGGGTGCAGACTCACCAGGTCAGCAGCCCTGGCACCTGGCCTTCCAGGGTCACCAAGGCTGCTGAGGCCTGGCTGCTCAGTTTCATGTCCATGGTCTTGGAAAGTCAGCTGAGAACCACTTGATACTTTTTTAAGGTAAAAAAAATCACACCTCCAACCACAAGTCAAAACTGTTTCATGGGATTACAAGCCGTAGGCCTTCCCCATAGCATTATTTGGGAAACATCAAGCTTCTAGACTGAAGCCGCATGGAAAACCTTGAGGGAGGTCACTGTAGGGTGAAGAGTCAGACCAGGTGGCTTGGCCCAGGGCAGACATGCTCACTCCTTCCCTTTTCACCATCCCCTGCAGGGTTATTGCCACCCCCACCCTCTGGTTCGAGATTTCTTTTCTCATGTCCATCTGTCTCCTGCTTTCCTTTTTCCTTCCCTCCTCCCTCTCTTTCTTTCTCCCTTCCTCTGCCCTCCCTCTTCACTTTCCTTCTCTTCCTCCTTCTTCTCCCTCCTCTGGTCTCCTCAATCCAGTCCAGACTAGAAGCTATTCTCAGGCCTAGCTGCAGAACTTCAACCCTTTCACCTCCAGCCTGGTTCAATTCACACATCCTTAGACATGTCCCCCTCCTCCCATATTCATACAAAACTTAGTTCAGATGCACAACTGGCTTAGGCCACTGAGGTCCTGAACCCAGGCGCCACACTGGCCTTGGCCTCCCAGCTGGCTGAGCCTATAGGCCCAGTTCAGGACAGTGCTCACTGAATGCTCTCTGACTTGGTTTTTCTCAACCAAGGATCTTGGGAGGAATGAGGCCACCAGGCAGCAGCAGGACCATGGGACGTTGGTGGAACATTCTTGGAAGGTTTCCTCTGGGACAAGGAAGAGAAGACCTGAGCCTGGGGCTGCCTTGAGTGGCGACCTGATCTGCCTGGGCTTACTGGGTCTGTGGCCAAGGGGAGCCTAGGCCAGCATCACCCACAGGGACTCACCCTGACCCAGGGCTTTCCTTCCAAGCACCCAGAGGCAGGAAAGGCAATGACTTTTTACAGGTGAGGAACTTGAGCCCCAGAGCAGGCCCCTATTCGCTGAAGGTCACCCTATGAGGAGACTGAGCATCGTCAGGGCAGGGCTTCCAATGAAGGCTCTTCTACCCTGGTTCCCAAAGGGGACATATAAGCAGCTGTCAGGAAAGGGCATCTGCCTGGAGCCTGCTCCAAGGGGAGGGGAGGACTGGCCTGGGTCAGCTTCAAAATGGGAATTCCCTGTCCAACAGGAAGAAGATCTGAATGAAGGAGATGACCAAGGCCTTTCCCAGGCCTGGGGTGGAAGAGGGGTGTGCCTTAGCAACAGGCCTGTCTCCCACTTCCCCTCAGCCCCAAAGCAGTCAGCTGGCCCCCCTGGGTCCCATGTGGCAAACTGACCTGCTTCCCTGCCTGTCAAGGAACCTGGGTTTCCCCTGCAAACACTGCCCATCCCTGGGTTCTTCTCAGCCATGTGAGCCCCAGGGGACAAACATTTACATCATCGGATAGGTCCCTGGCACTGGTACTGAGGTATGCTGCCAGGGACAGAGCTGTCAGATCTGAAGAAAGCTTGGAGAATCCTGGCCAAATACTCTCCAGGCCATCTGGGCAGAAGCTCCAGGGCCAGACCCCTTTCCTCCAGGGCTCCTCAGAATCTAAAGAAGCATGGAAGTGACTTCTTGGGGTCCAGGGAACCCTCAAACCTTGGAAAGAGAATGGGGCCGGGACAGATGGGGAATACCCAGGTCCAGGGGGGCCAGAAGAATAAGCCTCTCCAAAGGCAGCACACACTCCAGATAGAAGGGAACGATCTCCTGTGCTCTAAGGGCTACCCTAGCTGAAACTGAGGTCTCTGGGGTCTAGATCCCCAATTCTTCCCCAGCTGCCCAGAGGAGCCCAGACTCAGACAATCCTTCCCCTAAATGTTCTTTGTGGGGGTCCAAGTTGTATGGTCAGGAGAACGCTGGAGACAAGGGAGATGAAATAGGACACAGAGGGTTGTGCCCAGGGTGGAGTGGAGCCCACAGGGCCAAGGTCAGCAAATGTCCCATCACAGTATCAGGATATTAGAGCCAACAGGGACAGCTCAGAGATCACCAGGTCAAATCTGCTCGTTTCCCAGGGAGGGAGCCCTGACCCAGAAGGGAAGCGGGAAGCCCCAGGTACTGCCCAAGCAGCTAGCCTCCAGAACTCCGCTTTCCCTCAAAGCCAGGAGAGCCACTGAGGTCCCCAGGATCTGGAGACCCCATCTAGGGTGGGACAGGGCATATTCAGGGAAGGCTTGTAAGCCTTTAGATTGAGGCAGGGAGGAGTGAGATCCGGGGGTAAGGGAAACAGAGACACAGAGACCTCATGGACAGGGCAAGATGGGCAGTGGAACATGAGTAACCACTGAGGAAAGAAGATGAGACTTCTTGGAGGGGGAGCTCAGACGCCAAAGGGAATAACTGGGAGAAAGAAGACAACCCCCAGATCCACCAGAGCACCTGCAGCAGCGAGCCTCCTGCTTAGGGACCTCCTCAAATTGGAAGCGACCTCCGCCTTCTGGTCTTGTCTGGTCAGGGAAGGAGGGGGTAGGGGCTACAGGAAGAAGGAAGATTCTGGGGTCTAAAGGCCAAAATGTCCAGAGAATAAAAGCCCTAAAGCCTGGCTTCTGTCATGGAGGCAGACACAGAGAATGCCCTTCCACAAACCTCCTCATGCACAAAAGAGAAATGAAACTTTCCCTCCTTCTGTTCCCTTCCCAGCGTTACCATGAGGATCACTGGAGAGAATGAGGATGAAGGAGTTCTGGGAAAAAGTCCTCAATAGGATGCTGAGTGAGGAATTCTAATCAAAGCATCAGTATGCTATGGGGAAGCTGCTGGCTCAGCCAGAGTCTGATGCCCAGGCAGCAGAACCACCAGAAGGAATGAGCTGGGTTGGGGCTTCCAGGTCAGTTAGACAGAAAAGAGAGGACCCAGGGAGAGACATGGGAGGTTAAGAGCCAAGAGGAGAATGCAGCAGCAGGGGAGGAGAATGGAATAGGAGAATGACCCAATGAAAATGAGTCCAAAGGTTCGTGAAGCATGCCACTCAGTGCTAGGGAGACAAGGATGGGGAAGGCGAGAAGGAAACTGAGGCCCAGCATGGGGAAAGGCTACTGCTAAATGGTTCACCCCATTTAGATCTGGACTTTTCAGTCTTCTGGCCATTGGTCTCCACCAATCCTGCTTCAGTGGAATAAAGCAAGAAGGCCCTGTCCAAGGTGTGACATTGCTAGGGACTGAGATGGTCTAAAGACATGGGAAAAAGGCCGCAAGGTTTTGGGGGGACACAAGCCAATACTGGGAACTTAAGCAAGAGCCCATTCCCCAGGTCAGAAGCAACCCCAGAAGTTTCCAAGGTCACAGAACAAAGAGCTCTTTGAAATGAAACCCTCCAGGAGAAAGTGTGCCTTTTAAGCAAAGAAATTCTACTCCAAAGAAGGAAAGTGATTTGCCCAAGGTCACCTGAGCCCTCTGCCCTATCTGGATCCAATCCCCCTCCTCCAAGTTTCAGATTTTCTTGCTTAGGAGCTAGGAGGCTCCAGGGCCTTACGGAGGGAAGAGGTCTGAGGGTGCAGACATAGGATCAGTACTGATAGCAGCAGGGAGCCAGATCAGAGTCACACCCAAGAGGGCTATTGGCCTAGTCTGAAAGGGCTTAAAACTCACATTCATGGGGTGGCAGAGCAGCCATGAAGAGAATGAATGAAGTGGATGCCAATGGCCACTCTGGACAGCTTCACTTCAAGAATCCATCCCCAGGTGGGCAGCAGCCACCTTCATGCTCAAAGGGGATTTTCCCCTCTTTCATTGTTTTTTTGGTTCTTGCAAGGCATTAGGGTTAAATGAACTACCTAAGGTCACAGCTAGATAATCAGTAAGTGTCTGAGGTCAAATTTGAACTCAGGTCCTCCCGACTCCAGGGCTGGTGTCTGCACCCCACAGCTGCCTCTTTGCCCCTCTTTCAAATTGCCTCGGGAGAGGCACTCTAATGGGTAAACAGGTGGTAGGAACAGGAGAAGGCCCCATCACTGTTGAGACACCTCCCGACAGGCCTCGTTGGGCCTCTAAGACAAAGCAGGCCCAGCAAACTAGTGGGGGACGAGTGGCGGGAGCTGCAGGGAGCACAGGGCCTGCTAACTGTGTTCTGCCTTAGCCTGACTGGAGAGGTCATGCTCTCAGGAAAAGGGCTGGAGATCTCCAGGTTCACCCACCTTCTTATGCTTCTTGGCCATCCATTTGTCCCAGCTGTTAAGCATGTCCAGCCACTTGGACTCCCTCTGCCTCAGCACTTCTAGAGGGACTTCCTCTAATCTACAGGAACAGAAAACAACGTGTCAGAGTTAATCCACGGCCACTGGGCCCGATCCACCCTACAGGACCCCCGCTACCTGGCTCTTGTCAACTCTGCTCTCCTTTTGAACCCCCCAAATTATCCTTTCCTGGCACCACCTCCAAAAAAAATTGATAAAACATTCTAAACCAGTTCCTTTCAAAGGAAAAACCAAAAAAGAATTCCCCAATAAAATACATTCAAAAATCTACTCTTGTGACTTGGGAGGTAGAATAGCCCTTCACTGCCCAGCTCTGCTGCCTCCTCCCCAGGGGACCCGGGGTAAGTCCCTGGCCCACTCCTCTCAGTTTCCACATCTGTAAATTGAGGGGGCTGGATGATATCATCACTAAGGTCACTTCTAATGTTAAATCTATAATCAAAGTCACAGTGAGTCATGGTAGACAGAATCAAAGCATCCCCTTTGACCTGGCAATGCCAGGGCTAGATACAGACCACAAGGAGAAAGGTCTGTTCTTACAAAAATATTTGGGGAATAGCAAAGAACGGGTAAAAACGAATGTCCACTGGCTGAGGAGTTGCTGAACAAATGGCGGCTGTAGGAACGTCATGGAAGCCGAAGAAGCAACATACAGAAAGAATCTGACACTGGAGCCTGTAGGAAGGCGGAACCAAGACAATGCTGTCTAGATGGAAAGACAAGCCTGGAAGATTTCAGCACACCCATTAGTGCCATTGAGAAATGAAACCCCCAGGCTGCCGATCTGGCCTTCCGTGTAAGCAGGGAAGGAAAAAGGAGTGAACAACAGACCCCAGAAGGAGCCCCAAGCACTAACTCCAGGAGGGGAATACCAGGGTACGTCTGTCATGCTGCCCTGCCTCTGGCTGTTCTTCCCATGGGTCTCAGCCCAGTTCCTTCCAAAGGAAAAACCAAAAAGAACCTCCCAAAAAAACCACATTCAACTATCCATTCTCATGACTTGGGAGGTGGAATCGCAACCAGGGTCACACCTCATCAATCACCCCTCCCCTCTCTGGCTGTGGCTCTGCTCCTCACTGCCCCTTCAAGAGACTCTAACACCACCACTTTTCAATCTATTTTTGGTTCACTCTAACCAACTGCATCACCTCATCCAGATGTTGGCAGCTGTTATCGACCCCCCCAGGGTATTTTACCCCTCCTTGCTCACAGAATGCCTTTTCACCCCAACTCCTACTCCCACCATAGGGGTCTTCAGCATACATGTGATGTCCCTCAAACACTCCAACTTCCCAATTCCTCAGTTTACCAAATTCTCAGATCTAGTCCTCTGCTCCACATAAAAGGGATGATCCAACCTCTGATCACATCGTCACCCCATAAACATCTGACTTCCATGTTTCAAAGACTCCCCCGTTCCTGCTGTACTGATTTATAAATGATGTCTGCCTCGCTCATTCGAGAAGCAGCTCCAGGTCTGTTTTTACCTTCCCCCCGTATTCCCTGTAGCCTGGTCACATAGTGCTTGGATACAATCAGGTATTCCAGAAAGACGTATCCCATGTGGCCGAACATCCTAACTAAATGACAATCCCAGAGGATGGGTTGGGCTCAGACCATACAAGGAAGACCAGCTCCTGCATGCTGGGCTTTTTATAAGGCCCCCCAATAACTGGCAGAGTCCCACCCCCAAGCTGAGGAGACATTCTCTCCTTGATCTTCAGAATTTGAGAGTCCCACATTAGGGAATATGAAATGTCATTAAAAACCAAATTTAAATGGGGCAGCAGGCACCATCTTTAGCCAGTAGACTGACACCACACATCTGTTGAGGGTCCTCTGGGGATGGGACTTTCCTTCCTCTCAAAGCAGCTCCACTGCACTTCTGAATTATTTATACTTTACAGTCAAATGATTCATTACTACAGATGGCTGAAATGGCCTCATTAACAAGTGATGACCCAGTGTGGGACTGATCTTGGGTCCATGAAGCCTAGTGTGCCCTGCCCAGGGCAAGCATGGTGGGGAAAAGCAGCCAGCCAGTGACACCCCAGAGTCTATCCATATGATCTGGTCAGACCCGTACTTATCTTGGACGGGATTTATGAGGTCATTGGCTTCCTTTCTCTAGTCACTGGGCCCAACCTTAGGAAACCGGAGGTGGCACAGTGGTCAGAGTGGAAAGAAAGTCAATTTGAAATGGGAAAGTCATGGTTCAAAACCCAGCTCTGATGCTGGTGCCATGCTGGGTGTGGCGTTCTCTTCTGAAAAGTGAAGGGACTGGACTCGGCCATGTCCCCAGGCCCTTCTGCTTTAGAGGTGGTGATGGGCAGCTGCGGAGACACGAGGCCCAGCAGCCTCTGGAGCCAGAGGACACTAACCCCAGGTGACTCGGCAATGCGTATAACAGGATGTGTCTGAGCCCTTGGCACCAGCTCGGACTCTCTCTGCCGGAAACCTGTCATCATGACCTTTACGAGCTGGAAAAGCAAAGCCCAGCACCCAGGCTTAAGGCTACCAGCGGAGAGGGGGTGTCCTCTATCCCTTCTCCCCCAGACTGAATCTGGGGAAAGTAAGGAAAGCCCTAAGGTAGCTCAGAATGGAGACCCATGACAATGGGGCGGGGAGCCCAGGCCCCATTCTGGCCTGGCCTGAACCACTTTCTGATAGTCCTAGCATGCAGGAGGCGACCTCTCTCAAACATGCTAAATAAAGACAGCACATGGAGCTGGTGCCTGGCCCCCAGGTGTGTGAAGATATTCCTAGTGACTTGTGATCACACTATCTGCCCTACCCCCCACACTACAGGAACACCCATAGGGCCTTTAGCCAGCCATTTCTGGAAGGCTTGGAAAAGTTGGTGGGCTGGACAACAGCCACATCTTCTAACCTGCCAACAGGCCATAGCAGCGGGTGCCCCACTCCTCCGAGAAGGCAGAAAAGACCCTGGCCCCGTATTTCCCCATTCCCAGGGGAACACCCTTTGTTCTTGAGCAAGGGTGAGGAATAATATCGTGTTCAGTAACATGATACCACAAGGAGATGAGGTTCAGACTTCAAAGGCAATAGCTACAGTCACTCCTAGCAGAGTTTACAAAGCGCTTTCAGCTTACATCACAATAATCCTATAAGGCAGGTAGTGACGGTATTGGTCCATTTTACAGGTGAAGTAACTGAGCCAGGATCATCTGCCAGAAGAGAAACCCTGAAATGTTACTGAAGACCAAACACGAGTCATGCGCAGACAGGCAGAGGCGCCAGAGAGCCGGGGCTTGGGGCCTAAGAGGGAGCCAGTCAACATGATCTGCCCCAGAGTCCGGCATGAATGGAGCTGGGGTGGCCTGGGCCAACCCCACGGCTTCCCTACACTCCACACCCCCTTCACAGGAAGGGGGCCCAAGGCCACCCGAGCCCCTTCCAGGAAGGAACCAGAAGAGGCCTGCCAGCTGTCCAGCACGCTTGACCGGCCAGGCTTTCTCCTTCTCCAGTGGATTCAGTCACATTAGCAGCCTCCCAGCCCCGTGAGTGAGCCCGCAGCTCTGAGCAGGTCTGGAGGCTGGCCAGGCTTCACTTCCACCTCACCCCACCCCCTGGCTCGGATGGGCAGCCGGCCGCACCAGCTACAACTTGGCAAACCTGACCAGCTGAGCTTTGTACTCACTTTTGCTGATGTGATGCTTTGTTTAATTACCTAGTAAAGTTTTATTTTTAACCTTACTGGATTTGTGAGTTTAAGAGGGAAAGGGTTCTCACTCTTTCTTGGCCTGGGACGGCTTAGGAGGTACTTCCCTGGGGGACCTGGGTGATCGGGGAAGCCTGATCACCCCATCTCCCCTAGAAGAGAGGGCAACCCAGGGGTCAGTTCTAAGTGTTCACCTTCTCCCCTCCCCAGAGTGTTCATGAGTAACAAGATGGTCAGAAAACACCAACCAGGAGAGGACAACCCCCATTGTTTCATCAACAGGAAAAAGTTGAGCTCACATGGATTTTGCTTTATGGGACAGGTGCTTTCTCAGGTGGAAAAAAGATTAAATCAAATTTCTTTTCACAAAACTGCCCTCTGAATGTCAGAGCCCAAGGAAAGGGTTCTGAGCCCCTGGGTCTGGCTTCCAGGCTCGCCCCCTCGTACCTCTGGCCCCCATATGCCCAGGGCTTCATTCCCCTTCTCAAGTGACCAACTCCTCAGGTTCCCTCCCTTTCCAATCTTCAGGCAAAGGGGCCTGCTTGGGGCTTTGCAACCCAGCTAGTCACATCAGGTCCCCCCACTTCCACTGGGGGGATGCCAGGGCTGGCCAGTCAGGACCCTGCTGCTACCTAGTTCTTGTGGGCACACCTCGCAGGGAGGGGGAGGGCAAGGGTTGACTTTGTCTTGGTAGCTCCCAGGTGGGCCATGAACAGGCACTTCATTAAGTTTGTTGAATTCTAGTCCTAACCCCCATAAGCTCTACAGTCTTGGGCCTCGGTTTGCTCCATCTGAACCAGCCCCTTCATGGCTCCAACTCTAGGAGCCTGGGTTCTCCAACGGCTAATGCTCTTATAGCTCTGTGAGCTCCCAATTTATTTTTTTCTTCAGTAAGTTGGATTTTTGAGAGATCCCCATCTCAGGCTGGGCCCATCTCTTCCATGTGTGCTCATTACTGACTCCCTGGCATCACACGTGCCTCCACCTCCCCAAAGCCCCCATCAGCGGAGGCAGCACTCTGCCCCTCTCTGTATTGTTCCTGGCTTCCTGTGGGTGTGCCTCTGCTCACATGCGTGTGGCTTACTTCCCTCTACCTCTAAGCCCCATGGTTCTGGTTCCCTACGCAGGAGATGGGGCCCATAGGACACCCCACCTCAGTTTTAGAGAAGACTTATCCAAGGTCTTTCACCCAAAAGGGGCCTGAGCTGAGACTCAAGGCCAGGGAAGCTTCCCCTACACCTCTTCTGGATCTCTGACTCACTTAGCCTGGCAGCCTGGGCATCCCAGGAACACACCACACAAGTTGAACTGATTCACTTCATCTACTGGTTTTGTCCCAGTGACCTTTCTAGAGTGATGTCACCCCAAATCCCTTGCCTCTGCCATATATTAAGGACCCTGTAGGCCAGGAAAGTAGTGTTTTCCACTTCCCCACCCTCCTCAAAGTATCTCTCACAACCTGCCAGACTCCCCTCTGAGAGTCAGGGCATCCTCAAGCATAAGGAAGAGGCTCAACAATCTGGCAATGGGGGGCAGCTAGGTGGCACAGTGGATAGAGCACTGACCCTGGATTCAGGAGGACCTGAGTTCAAATCTGACCTCAGACATTTACTAATTACTTAGCTATGTGATCTTGGGTAACCACTTAACCCCACTGCCCTACAGAAACCAAAAAAGAAAAACAACAGGGAAGCAAAGCAAGAGATGATGGATGCACAACTGGACTAGCCCCAGCCCGGCTGGGCAGCAGCCCCTTTCCTTCCTGGGAAAGGTCACAGAGAAGTGGCCACACCTACCCCAAGGCAGCTGGGAGGATGCAGGAGATAAGGGGATCTCTGACCCTTTTGGCCTTTAGACCAAAGGATGAGCTTCAAACTGCTTTTCCTGAAGCTCAGGGGGCAGCTTTCAGGGCTACAGAGCTGGGTGAGGCCTTCACATTGGTTCCTTTCCCCTAAAAAAACAGATTGGTAAATCAAGTAGAGTCTACTGCCAGGTTCCTGCTGTTGCCTGCCCTGGCAGAGTGAACCTTCCTCATTCACCCCAGGGAGTCTCCATCGCACCTGCCTCAACTCTGGAGATCCCACCCTGTACCCTGGGCCAAGCTCATCCAACTTAAATTCCTCAGCCTGGTTCTCAAGGCCCCCCAGCTAGGCAGCAGCAGCTCCCCCAAAGCAAGGCCAAGACTTTCCCTTCCTAATCGCCTGCTGTGGTCAATAGTCACCACCCAGCATTTTTACAAAGATCCAGTTAGTAAGAGGTCTTCAGACTGGAGGGCTTCCAGCAGAGGCCCCTGCTGACCAAGAGATACTTGTCCAGGTCCACTTTGGACTGGATGGCCTTCACAGCCTCCAAGGTCAGTCCAGATCCTCCACAGCCAGCTATTCTGGCTCTACCAGTCTGGACTCCTCCCGATTTAACTGTGGTAGAGACCAGTGCCACTCTCCCAGGTACCAGGAAATGATGTCAACATTATTCTACCCCTGAGCCTGGAGTCAGGGCCCTGAGCTAGAAGCGGGGGGTGGTGTCCATGTGGGAGCAGAGACCTGAGACATGCAGTGACTTGTAGCTGAGGAGCGGCCCAGCCAGGGCTAAAACTCTGACCTCTCTCAGTCATACCTCAAATCTGGGATCACTGCCCACACCATGACCCTGGCCCAAGTCCTGAACCCAGAATCCTGAAAGACCACACCTACTGCAAGTCAGGCACTCAGGTTTTTCAACCCCAAACAGTTCCCCTTCCCTTGTTTATTCTTGTTGATGCCCCTGCCTACCAGGTACAGAGCTTCAAAACCTAGCTTCCAGGATGACAGACCTGGATCTCAGAAGGGTCCTGAGAAGTCTGAAGTTAGGTGACTTTTCCAAGGTCCCATGGCTTGCTTCCCATCCAAGAGGTGCCATCCTCTCTGGCATCTATTCCTTCTCTACTCCCACAAGCCCTTTGTGAAGGCCCAACTATCATAAGGGCCAAACTAGGGCACCCCTCTCCCATCCCTCCTTTACACCTCTCTTGAAAGGCAAAATCTGAAGCCTGCAGACTACCAGATAAAATATAAACTCCATCTCTGCATCCAAGGTCATCCACAACTGGGCTCTAATAGATGCTCCTATGACCTCCCAAGCTCCCCTCTGGAGCACTTCCTTCCTCTCCTCCGTTGGGGCAGTGTCTCCACCATGAAGCGCCCCACCTGCCTGCCCCTAGACTGTACAATTGGCACCACGTGTGACCCTCTTCTCCCTTTCCCTTATAGGCCAGGTATTTGCTTCCCCATCCTAGCCTCCCAATTGGATTATGAAGCCCTGAGTTCAGTGCCCATGCCTCTTCTTGTGCTAGAGTTACTACTCCAAGGAACTAGGCCCTTAATCAATATTTGTGGAAAGTACTTCCCAGAGGGGTAGGCCTGAAGCCAAGATGACCTGCATTCAAATCCAACCTTTGACACTGACTGACTGTGTGACCCTGGGCAAGTCACTTCACTTCTGCCTCAGTTTCCCCATATACCTTTCAAGACTGATGTAAGGATTCAGTGAGAGAATATTTATAAGGGACCAGATTCATGCTAGTTATCAATATTTCAAGGAGGAAGGGAAGGGAAACAGGAGGACCCCAGAGAAACACTGCCTCCTGCAAGTTGAACAACTCCAGCCCAGGATCTGTGTCTGGGCTGGAAACCAGAGGCATCGGCTCTCGGACGAGGGGACGAGGCCTCAGGAAGTAGCATATGTCTTTCAAGAGAGACTTGGCAGTCCTGTTCTCATTTCTGCTTTGCTTTCAAAAGCCAAGAGGAGGGTGGAGTCCTTTGAAAACAGGCTGACTCAGAGAGACCACGGAGGCAGGCCCAGCCCGTCCTCCCTTAGAGGCAGGCAAACACAGAGGAACCTATTCCTCCGCAGGAAGCAGGAAAAGGTCCCTGGGAGTCCAGGACTGGCCACAACTCAGCCAGAGCTCCCTCTCACCTCCACAGCCCTGGCCGGGCTCACTCATGCCAACCCCTCCCCAAACTCTCAACTCCATCTTAAAGCCCGGCAGCCCCTTACAAAGAGGATTTTCATGAAAGTGTTGCAGGGGAAGCCCTGGCTACAGCCAGGTGATGTTCTCAAAAATTAAAGGTCTGAAAGTCACCAACAGTATGGGGGCTGGGGAAGAGAGCCCTGGACGGAGGAACTTAAGTTCTGGGTTCGAGCTCCGTTCTTAGAGTCAAGCTCCTTCCTTTCTCAAGGTTTTCATTTCATTTTCTGGAAAAGAAGTGTCAAGCTAGATAAGGAATGAGTGCTTCCTAAGGACTGAACCTAGAATGGTTTTTAGTTTTAGAGAAGGCCTTGATGAATTTTAGAATGTCAGGGCCATTCTTGGCTAGCAGTCCTGACCAAAAGCTGGCCGGTGGGCAGCTCTGGCCAGCAGCTGACCCCTGGACCAGAGACCCCCTGAGATACCTTCAATCAAGTGAGAGAAGGTGGTTGAGACACTGCTGGGTCCTAGATAGCTCTGCCACAAAAGGGAAGGAAAGTGGGACTCATACTACCTCCAAACCTGCTTGATTCCATGCTCAGAGGGAGGTGCCCTCCTGAAGAGGAGAGTGGAGGACATGCAGACAGACCAAACAAACCAAGAAAGGTCAGCAGTGTTGCTCAGGTTCCACTGACCCAGGTCCTGCAGCAACCTGGGAGACCTTGGCAAAGGGAGAAAGGGTTGAGAATTTCCTAGGTCCATCAGGTGGCCAGATCACAAATCTGGCCTCAGGCACTTCTGAGCTGGGCATTGTGGGCAAAGACTTTCACCTCTTCCAGATGTGGGTTTCTCCTCATCTGTGACCTGGGGCGGGCAGGACTCGCACCAGCTTCCTCCCTCACTGTTTTGGTAAGGGATGTGCATTCATTCAATCATTCCCCCATAAAGAGGAGTTGTCCTTTAGTCACTTTGTCAACCTCCTCCAATCCCTCTCATGCCGGGTTCCCAAAGGCTGGGCTAGCTGCGCATAAGCCCAGGAAGGCTGAGCCCTGGAAAGGGTAGCCTGGAGATGATGAGCCAGTCGCATGTCTGGTTGCTGTCTAAGGATTGCCTGGCGACATTCCAAGAGAGTCATCACCAGAAGGAAATGGCGGGGTTTGGGCTCTGTTAATTCACAGAGGCTATAATCAGCTACCTGTAGGCACCTATCCAATGAAGGATTCTCAGAGTCCTGGGGCCAAGACTTTCTTCAAACCGCAGCAGCAGGGGGCACATGCCCATGGCAGCTGCCAACAGGCACTTCTGGAAGTAGGGGAGAGGAACTAGCTGAAGACACTGTGGGGTGTGGCGCCCCATGAGAGCCATGAAGAATTCAAGAGAGATTGACCTGGACTTCCTTTGACTGATGCGGGGGGGAATGAGCAGAACCAAGAAGGAGCAGTGACTATCAAAGACATAAAGGCTAAGAGCTGAAGGTCTCCAGAGAACTTGACTGGCTGCGAGGACAAAAGCGATGGGATGAAAACGGGTGATCTTTCTGTTTTGAGTAATAATTGATCGTGGGAGTGGGGAAGGATCAAAAGAAAAAAGCACTGATAAAAAACAGTGTTAGAGGGAAAAGTGCTTATGAAGGAAAAACTGCAGCTGTTTGATCTGAAGTCACAAGACCCAGGGAGGTGGGAGGAACAAAGGCCAAAGGCCCTATGACCCTGGGACAGATGAGGGAACTGGAACCCCCAAGGGACAAGGGACTAGTCTAAGGTCAACCAGGAATTGCAGCTCCTGCCTCACCCTCCTCAAAGTAACTGCCTGGCTCTGCCCTGAGACCCCCCAGGACCCTCTCCCGGGATGCTGGAAGTCACTGCGGAGCCTGGGTCTGGCTACTTTGCTAGGCTGGAGGCTCCAGGCTGGATCCATGGGCTTTCTTTGCCAAGTTACACCCTCGGCTAGCAGCTGGCTCCCCATCTCATCAGCCTCCACCCAGAGATCCCTTGGTCCTCCTCCTCCTCAGGCGTGGTCTCGCCATTCTGCTCCATTGGTTCTCTCCAGGCCCCACCAGAGCCATGCCCCAAGGCAGGGAGGACCTGCATCACCTCCTAGGGTTCTCCCTCTGCTGTTCTGCTGATGGGGCAGGAATAAAAAAGCCTTACACAGCTCTCCCTCCCAGCAGCTACCACAAGATGCCCACTGGGGCTGCCCAGCCCCTTTCAGCAAAGACAGAGGGGAACCATGGGGCTGGTGGAACCCTTGGCATTCTCACGATGCCCAAGCTAGTCTGGCATCAGGATGAACTTCAGGCTTTCAGAAAAGGGATGTCTCGTCAACACTAGGCCAAACTCAAACCCTGACTTCCTGTCTTCTTAGAAACCAGAGGCAATTTGGGCTTCTTGAGGGAAAAGGATGACCAGGCTAGCCAGGAATGGGGAACGAAAGCTGGGTATCCCTCGATGGCATTGGGGTGGCCTTACACTTCCTCCAATGTTCTTTTCCTATGTCCCTGGCATTCCTCAGGGGACCTCTTCTAATGCCAAGCAGCTAAACATAAGCAGAGGAATAATTTCAATACCTACTAGCTTCACAGGTCCCATCAGTCAGAAACCTGGCCCTTCTTCCCCAGTTCTTGGGGTATCCCAATGGAGAAATTTCTCTGGAAGCCAGGAAGGTCAGGTCAAGAAACCTGGAGATGTTAAGACACACTGGAGTTCCCAGAGGTGAGTGGACATTGTGCCCAATGCTGTGGCTGTCATCAACACAAACCATCTCCTCCCCAAACTTAGAATTAGTCAAAGTCCAATTGGCAAGAAGGTAGATTAGTAGCACAAGGACCTGCAAACAGCATGTTGTCTATGCTCCAGGCCACGTTTCAGTGAGTCATTCTAGAATGGACATTAGTCAAGCACCTTGCCGAGGGTGGAATCTACTTGTGAGCTGGAGCCAGGAAGACTCCCTTCTTAAAGAAAAAAGGATGATTTGGTCCTCAAAGAGAGTAGGAAGGGCTGAGGACAGAGGTCCGCTGAAAGGCCAGCTCTTGGCAAGGGGAGTCCCAGACTCAGATAACAAATGCATAGCCTCAGTCTGCTAGGATGCCTTGGCAAAGCCAGCTGCTCCACAGATTGCAGTCTGAACTGCCTGGGCAATGAGGAGAAGCATTCAGCCTCATTTCTCCACACATTCATCCTCCCCGGATAAGAATTCTTAAGAGCAGTACCTTGGAAATAAGGAGGAGGGGAAAAAAGCAAAGAGGCAAGATATCACTATCAGATCAGATCTCAGGATAATAAAGGCCTCAACCTTTGGGCTGTGCCAGAACCTTGCTGCAACAAGGACAGTCAATCCTCAACTTTCATAGGGGTGACATTCCTAGAAAGCGAAATCAAAAACAAGAACATGGATACATCCCCCCTATGGGAAATAGGGGATCGGGTTCCAGGGATCACCAAAAACTAACATCTTTCACTAACGATTGTTGAAAATATTCTTTTCTGCACTTTTCTAACAAAACATTCATTCTCATATGTATTTATTTTAACACAGTAACCAAGAAGTAATGATGTTTGTCCTTCATTCTCGAAGACCATGACATCAGGGAGATGGTGCCATGACAAGCACATGAATTGAATTTGAGCGAGGAGATAGCCCTGGATGTGAGGCAGTCAGGGTTAAGTGACTTGCCCAAGGTCACACAACTAGTGTCAAGAGTCTGAGACTGGATTCAAACTCCCATCCTCCTGACTCCAAGGTCAGTGCATCATTAGCTGCCATAGAACCACTAAGTAATCCATGTAATGGCAGTACACAAAATAAAGTTGGTAATATGCAAAACATTTTTTCTTGCTAGTAATTGCTTTCATGCTAACATCTCAATTTTTGTTTTGTTTTATTTTGTTTTTAGTTTTTACAAGGCAATGGGGTTAAGTGGCTTACCTGAGGTCACACAGCTAGGTAACTGTTAAGTGTCTGAGGCTGGATTTGAACCCAGGTCTTCCTGACTCCAGGGCCAGTGCTCTATTCACTGTGCAACATAGCTGCCCCAACATCTCAATTTTTAAAAAATTGATTTCGGACACTATTCACTTTCCATAATACGTGAAATCTCCCATAGCAGAAATACTGAACAACAAGTGAAATTCCTAAAACTAAAATGTGTTTTAACCTCAACCTTCCCTTCCACAGAGAATACTATAAACCTCTTGACTATGACCAGCCACTGCTGGGAGAGGCTGCTGGGACTTTAGTGGCTGCTATCAGAAGAGACTGGGACTGGCAAGGTCTTGACCTTACCTTAGAACCTAGAAGACTTGCCTCATGCTTTGGGGGCATAACTGCAACACAAAACTTGAATTTTCAAGGCAAACTATGAAAATATGTAACAGATGCACAGAGGACTCTTTCCTCTTCAATGGCAAGGTGACAAGAGCAGAGAGGCAGACTAGGACGCAGATGCATAGCACCTCATTTTTTTCTCTACTTCACAGTGATGATCGTCAATACAAGTGAAAATGAGGCTACTAATAAAACCACAAATGCCAGAAGTCACAGGAACATGGAGGATTGGCTTTATCTTGGAAGCCTGAAGCTGAAAAGGCCCTTCAAAGCAAATCTCTGTGCTTCCAGCGTCCATGGAGGGAGGGGTCATCCCACCTCCCAGAAGGGGCCAATGAGAGGGCCTACGACCTGCAGTGGCAGCTCACTATGTCTGAGGACAGCATCATTGTCAGAAGGTTCTCTGTCCATTAGGAGTCTCCCCCATGGCTTCTCATTCTGCTCTCTTCAACTCAATAGTCTTTCAGCAGACTAAAGTTGATGCTTAGGTCTTCCTGACCCTACTCCAAGTCTTGTCTTCTCTTCTCCGGGCCATCTATCCCCAGTTCCTTCATCGACTGCAGATATGCTTCTGGATAGGTCTTTCACCCCCTGCTCACAGTCCTCGGGATTGACTCAGACCAAAACCACAAGAGCCCTACTCTGGGGAGGCGGAGTTAGGAGGGAGGAGTACAGGAAGCAGTTTGGGGAGTTCCCTCCCCCCTCCCCAAACTCTTCCAAACAGCAAAGAAAAAACCCCAGACTTAAACTTGATGGGGAAATCTGAGAAAAGTCAAAGCCCACGTTTGTCTGGCCTCAGAGACAGACAGAGAGGTCTGTGGTTATTAGGGTCGAGATCTGGCCAGGGTACTAATGCCAGGCCTCACAACTATGTACCAGGGAATGCTAGGGTACTGGTACCAGAGGCAGCTCTGGGTCCCAGAGCTAGGATGAATTGGGGGAACTCCCACCGGTGTGTGTATGTGGGGGAGGGCTGCAGAAGGCCCTGGGCACTGCACTGAGGGAGAAACAGATCAGGGTGCCACTCCCAGGACCTAGACCAACCTGCAGAGGAATGAGGGCAAGAATGCTAGACCAAAGGGAGCCTGCCGGTCTATAACAAGTCGAATTCAACGGCATCTATTATTGCTCAGTCCCTAAACAAGGTCAGGAATGGGCAAAGCAGATGAGGGAGATGGGGAGGCAATCTATTTTGGCCCAGATCAGACCAAAAGTTTGTAGGCCTCCAACCTGAGCTGGTCCTGAGGTCCTGGAAAAACACTACACGTAACACCCCAGAAAGCACTTCCCAGACCTTCTCTTGAGAAGTGTACAGAGTCTGACCTTGATGTTAAGTCCAAAGTCAAGAAATAGACTGGAAAAACAAACGATATGCCACTATAAAAAAAAGGTCTTATTTTATATTAACAGCAACATACAAGACACAAACTTAGAAGAAAAAAATGACTCCAAAACTTCTATAAGTAAAGCTTCAAAAGAAAATACACAAATTCAACTACAATTCCTAAAAAAGACGAAGAATGTTTCAAGAATGTCTAAAATGTTTTTTATAAATGAAATGAGAACCCTGGAGGAAAAAACCGGAAAAGAAAAAAATTGAAGAAATCAAAAGGAAATTAACAGCTGGCACAAGAAATACAAAATATTGCCCAAGCATCCTAAAAATTAGAATGGATCAAATAGAAGTCAATGACTCTTCAGATTAGAAAAATTAAAGTAAAGTAAAAACTAAAACTGGAAAAAAAATTGAAGAAAATTTTATGATATAGCAACTAACCTAGAAAACAAACTGAGGAAAAAATTAATAATGATTGGATTCCATCACCACTATGCATAAAATGAGATCCTAGATATCACATTTCAAGAAACCTTAAAAGAGAATTAACAGATTTCTCAGAACCAGAGGGCAAAGTAGAAATAGAAAAAATCGATCAGTTATCGCCTGAAAAAAAAAAGCTCACATGAAAATTCCCAGGAATGTTATAGCCAAAATCCAAAGATTCCAGGTCAAAGAAAAAAAAATACTGTAAACCTCTAGAAAGGTGTAACAATTCAAGTACTGAAGAATCACAATCAAAGTCACCAAGATTTAGTAGCCACCACCATAAAGGAATGAAGAGCTTGAATACTATATTCCATAAAGCAAAGGATATGGGCTTACAATGGAGACTAATTTATCCAGAAAAATTAAGTGCATTCCTACAAGGGGGAAAATGGAACTTTAATGAAAAAAGTACTTGCAGAAAAAAGACTAAATCTGTGTAGAAATTATGAAGTTCAAAAACAAGAGTTATAAGAAATATAAAACACAAGTATGGAGGACTAAACAAGGATCAATGTTTACATTCAAATATGAAACGATACATTTGTCCCCTCTGAACGCTATCATCATCAAGGGTCACCAAGTCTAATAAGACAAGGCCTGGAGGTGGTTCTCTTACATCTTTAATGATCTTAAGAGAAGAAAAGGGAAGTTAGGAATCACATAATCAAAGTGATCAAGTGAACAGCTGCAGAATAAATAGGGATGTGGGGAGGACACTTGAGTCTCATTTACTCTCATTTGAAGTGGAGGGAAGAATACATATTTACATTACAGAGAAAGAGGAAAAGAGAGGAGAAAGAGAAATTATAAATAAATGAATGAATGAATGAATAAATAAATAGATAGATAAATAAATGAGGGAGACTAGGTGGCACAGTGGATAGAGCACCGGCCCTGGAGTCAGGAGTACCTGAGTTCAAATCCGGCCTCAGACACTTAATAATCACCTAGCTGTGTGGTCTTGGGCGAGCCAACTTAAGCCCATTTGCCTTGCAAAATTCTAAAACAAACAAACAAATAGATAGATAGATAGATAGATAGATAGATAGATAGATAGATAGATAAGAGAAATTAAACACTGGGGTAGATCCCTAACTAAGGCTATACAAAAATACCTATATCTCAATTTGAAATGGAAAAGAATAGGAATTTGAGGGGAAAGCTATCTATTGCAATATAGTTGAACAAGTTAAGATATATAAATGCTATGTTTTATGTTATAAGACTGTTATGAGACATGAAAAAGGGAATAATTTCAAAACCTAGAAAGATTTGCATGAACTGATGCAGAACCAGGAGAACAATTTATAAAATAACAATATGATAAAGACAAACAACTTTGAAGGAAATAAGGGCTCTGATCAGTATGTAACCAAACATGATTCCAGAGGACAAATGATGACACACGTTATCCACCTCCTGCCAGGGAAGTGAAGTACTCACAGGGTAAAATGAGACAGATGTATATTTTTAGTTTGGGGATACAGTCAATGCAGAAATTTGTTCCACATGTTTGTGTTGGCAAAGGGTTTTGTTTTACTTTAATTTTCTTTCCTTTTTTTTAGGGTTTTTTTTTTCCTGCAAGGCAGTGGGTTAAGTGGCTCGCCCAAGCCCACACAGCTAGGTGATTATTAAGTGTCTGAGGCTGGATTTGAACTCAGGTACTCCTGACTCCAGGGCCGGTGCTCTATCCACTGCGCCACCTAGCTGCCCCATACTTTAATTTTCAATTGGGGAAGAGGGCTGGGGAAAGAATCAATATTCCTGATTGAAAGAAAATATGTGTGTGTGTATACACACACACACACACACACACACACACATATGAAATTAGAAATAAAAAAGAACATTGATCTTGATTCTTTAGATTTAGGTCATCCCTGGAATGGGATGTTGGGAAGTTCTTTTGATTTTCACATCTAGGCACATCTTAGATGTCCTATCTCAGAACAAGAAACACAGAGAAGACAACAAAGTCTTGTCCTATCTCAGGACAAGAAACACAGAGAAGGTAACAAAGTCTCACAACAGCTTTTCCCAATTCCTTTGACTGAGATGAGTTCTTTCCTGTCTGCCCTGTGGCAGGAGGACCTTCTGTCATGGCGAGCTGTAATTTGGTCCAATGGAATCACATCATCCAGCAGCATCTGGCGGCATGCCACTTACATGGCCTTAAGTAAACCCTTCCACCTTCTGGTGCCTCCATTTCCTTATCTACAAAATGAAGAGGTTGGATCAGATGAGCTCTAAAGTCCTTTTGCACTTTGAAGCTGGATACTAGTGGCTACTTTATGATCTCTAGGATCAAAGAGAAACTCCTATTGGGCATTTAAAACATTTCACAGTTGGGCCCCTTCATATCTTCCCAATCTCATACAGACGTTCTCCCTTCCACAATCTTGACAATAGAGCCATATGCTGGTCTATTTGCTATTCTTCACATGCTTTGCTCCACCACTTCTTATCTCTATGCCTTTCTACTAGATTCCCCACCATTCATCTTCCCCCAGTTCCAAATGTCTATTGGCCATTTCCAATATCTCTGGGACCCTTCTGGATTGTCTGCTCATGCAACTTAGATAAGACGGGAATTGCCAACTCTAGTCCTTCTAGAAAGATGGATGACCACCATCTTTCCTACAACTATGTCATAAGGTTTTACCATTTCCAGACTTACTATTTCCATTGTCTCGATGCCCTCCAGACCACCAGCAATTTCATATGACCTCTGATATAGCCTTAAGTAGACCACTGGGTCCTGCCATTCAACCTATCTATAGAAACTCCAGGACTTCAAGGTCTTTCTATCTGCCCTGCAGTTCAGTCCATCTCTAGAATGTGAGGCCCTTAATAGCAGAGACCATTTGGGGTGGCTGGGTGACACCGTGGATAGAGCACCAACCCTGGTCAGGAGGAACTGAGTTCAAATCCGGCTTCAGACACTTAATTACCTAGCTGTGTGGCCTTGGGCAAGTCACTTAACCCCATTTGCCTTGCAAAAACCTAAAAAATAAAATAGCAGAGACCATGTCACTTTCCTGAGTGAGGATATCTCTAATGCTTGCCAGAAAGCAAGTCCTTAATGAATGCTTTTGAATTCACCTCAATCTGGGCAATCAACAGATCCCTCCAATTCAACATATCTAGCACTCATTCATTCTCCTTCCCAATTTCTGTCTAGTAGCTATCAATCTCTTTAGCCTCCTCCTCCTCAGCTCCTAACTCTCACTCAACCTACTCTAGCCAATCACTTGCCACATCTTGCCTCTACAACCCTCCCCTTCCCATTATTCCCATAAGCAACTACCCTAATTCAGGCCCACTTCTCGTATGGAATATTACAATACCCTTGTGATTGCTTTCCCTATCTCAAATCTCTCCCCTCTCCAATGAATCCTCCACACAATTGCCATACTGTTCTTTGGGGCATCGGTCTCCCAGAGTCATTTGTGGATGAAACAAGACAACATGAGCAAAGTACTTAGCATGATCTGGCATACAAAAGATGACTAAGTGACTTTCCTGATTTTTTTCTTATTCAGACTTTGGAGGCAGCCTCATCCCCCAATCTCCCCTCCCCCCTACTCTCTGCTGCAGACAACCAGGCTTCATGGTCACCCATCTGCCATCTTGGTCAGTCCCTTAGGCCAATACTGCTCTTCCCCCTCCACCATCACCTCACGGTTTTCCCCAGGCATCACCTTCTGCAGGAGACCCTGAGCCATCCCTGTCCCTGGCAGGCTGGGCCTGGCCTTCTGAGATTATCTTTTATCTCCCTCATAGATATCTCATCTATATCCAAATATGGACAGGTTCTCTCCTCATTCAACTGTAGAAAGGGAATGTTTTTTCATGTTGTTTCTGCAGCCTGAGTGACTAGTGAGGGCCAGCACGGCACAAAACAGATGCTAAATAAAATGCTTGCTGAGTGACAGATTCACCGGCCAATCCTCCCAATGTGACTGAGGGGGTTTCAACTTCCAGTCCCCCCACCAAAAGACAGGAAGAAAAGAGGGGGTTATATGTATGGCAAGAAAGTCAACATGGCAAGAAAGATCCCACACATGCACAGCAAACTCTAGTATCACTTCTTGTGGTAACAAAACCCTAGCAGACCCATCGGGAAATGGGTGAAGGAATATGATGGAATGTTATTGAGTCATAAATGGCCAATAAGGAAGATTTTTGTGAAGTGAGATAAAGGAACAAATGGAGACCAAAGGAATATATATTCCTGAATCATGAAAACAAGCCCAGACCTTAAAGCTTCAAAGTTACTTAAATGCCCCGACCAATCTTCCCTGGAGAGCCCAGAGAATAGGTGTCCAGGGCTTAAGGGCTCAGATCTCAGGACAAAGGAAGCCTAACACACTGTTGGACAACATCACTTTCTCCATAATGAGTAATTAGTTTTGATTTGTTACAAGGCAGAGTGAACAGCTGGAAGAGCACCAGCCCTGGAGTCAGGAGTTAAATCTGGCCTCAGACACTTAATAATTGTCTAGATGTGTGACTTTGGGCAAGTCACTTAACCCCTTAAAAAAATAAAATTTGAAAAATAAAAAATAAAAAGTATCAATTCTAAAGGGGGAAATGAAGGCACCAATAATGGGGTGAGGGGGAAGGACCACTCCTTCCCAAGCATTTCTGTTTCCATCTGCTGAAATGCAAGCCCTTTTCCAAGGCTCAGATCTCCCCTCCTGGAGGAATTTTCTGTTTTTCCTGCAGTCAAATATAATCTTTTGCTCCTCTGAACTTGTCCAGGACACTGGACCCCTCTCTTTTACTTAAGGTGCTATTATCTTCCTCACCAGCCTCCAAGTAGAAGGCCAGAAGCCAGTCTCTCATTTGTCCCCTGACCTGGACCCCAGGACCCCACAGATGCTCAATAGACAGGTCTGAAATGAATGGTTCCATAAATAGCACTTATTGGAGACTCTCCTGGGTCCATGGAGAGGCTGTGGGGAGGCTTTGTCCTATCCGGTGGCCCCTGGCTCCTGCAGAGGCCTACCCCCTTCTTGGGATCTTGACCCTGGGCCTGGTGCCATGGGCTGTCTAGAGACTGGGAGAACAAAACACCAAACAAACAGGTCCCGCTGACTTTATCTCATTCCCACAGCTCAAGACTGTCCAGTTGAGGCAGCCCATGAGGGCAGGGGCTGCTAAGTCAGCCCCCTCCCCTTCCAAGTGGGCTCCTGTCAGAGACACAGTTTAGGATGGGCTCTTCCAGCAGGCTACAGCAAAAAGGAACTAGCTAACACCCACGTGGCTGCCAAACCAGATTTTCTTCTGAGACTGGAGTGGGGAGCGAGGGAAGGAACAAGGGAGGCCCAGCAGCCTCCCTCTCTAGGGTTCTCCCAACATCCCCCGCCATCGTCTGTAGCTGTCTCATTCCAGCTGGGCAGCTGAGACCTGAGCCTGTTTGTGGGGGGCCTCAAGAGGAAGGCACTTTAGGTTGCTGTTCAGAGACCCTCCTTTCCCTCTCCATCAGGATGCTTTCATAGGAAGTCTGTTGGGCCACCCTTGAGGGGGTGGGGAGGAAACATGGGCCAGCACTACAGAAATAACCTCTGGCATCCACAACTGCTCCAGATGTTCCCTGGGTTTGCAGACCCCCCTGTTGCCCTTGCAGGAAACAGGCACCCAGGGGAATGAGGGAGAGCATAGTGATCTTGGTGCAGGGAAGGGAATGAGAGTCCTCAAGGGCCCGAGAAGCCAACAGATGGAAAAAGGAGAGGCCAGGGAGGCAGGGCCACAGTGGCCATCCCAGCCATGAGCCTTGTGTCTGCCCAGTTGGTCTGTCTCTTCAGCTGATTGCTGTGCTCACTGGACAGCAAAGAGGGAGTATGTGTGGCTTTGCCCCTCAAGGTGGGCTCCTGGGCATCAGAAGTCCTGGACTTCAACTCCACCATCTAGCAAGGCCTTTTCCCCCTCAAAACCTTACTTCTTCACCTATAAAATAGGAATAGTAACTGCACTCCTTGAAAAACTATGGAGATTAGAGGCTTCCTCATTCTGGGGGAGCCTCTACCATCTGGGCCTTAGCCACATGAATCTTCCTTTCTAGCTGCCTGCCACTCAAGGCTCACCAGCTCCAGTGAACCCACTCTCCTCAGGGGTCCCTAAAGCCCTGGGATCATCCCTCCAACCAAGGAGCCCTGCCCCCTCTGAACTCCTCAGGCTGCACTGCCCACAGCTCTGGTCCAGCCATTAATATATTGAAGGCTGTTGGTCATGTCTCCTGCCCGCCAGGATCCTCAGTCATACTGGCAGCCCCTTGAGGGCAGAGCTTGCCTCCTTAATTCCTCAAGTATCCCCAGGACTGGGGCAGAAAGGGTAAGGAAGGGAAGCCTGACAAAAGAGCTCTGGAGTTGGGCTGATGAGCTCCAAGAGCCCACCTCTGTCCTGATTCTTATAAACACTTCTGTACCTCAAACATTCAAAGACCACCATGGGGTGGATAGACCGGGGTAGGGAGTCAGGACCACTAGACTTGATGGTCTAGCCTAAGACACTACCAGTCTGGTGGGTATGGGCAAGTAAGTCACTTAACCTCTGCCTTCCTCAGCTTCCCTATCTATAAAATGGGGATCAAAAACTGCAGCCACTCCCCTCAAAGATCAGAGATACATCTGTAAAGCACTTAGTCCTTCCCATCACCAGCACAGAGGACAGCCATCTCTAGCAAAGACTTTCCCAGATCTGAGTGTCCTCAGCTGTTACACGAGAGGCAGACGAGGTGACCTAGCTGGAGCACTCTTGGCCCCTGTTCCCTCGGGGGCTGGTCCCGTGACCATCTGGCTGAGTGAGCCACTCTAGGTGTGGAGAGGCAGCCAACAAAGTCCACCCCAAAGGACCTATGGCCAGCAGGATCTCGGTGGCCCTTCCTTGCCACCACTCAGGCAGCTTCTCCCGCTGTCTCATTCCTCCGGGGCACAAGGAGGGTCACGGGCCATCAGTCACCCCAAACCATCCTCCTTATGGTCGCCAGGAAGGACCTGTTTTCCACCTCAACAAAAGTCAAGCAGGCAACACCCAGATTACCAGTACAGCACCAATAGATGTAGGTCAAGAAAGGGAGGTGAAAGAGGAAAATACAGGGCCTTCTTACAGAAACCTAAAGTCAGGCCAAAGCTGCAGGGAGTCACAGCGTGAAACAGTATGGAGGGAGCCCAGGCACAAGGCCCAATCGACTAGGCTGAGTCCCCCGGGGGCCTCGAGGCAGAGTCCCCTGGGGCCTCAGGGGCAGAGTCCCCCTCTCCTCTGGCCCCCTGCTGTCTCTCCTCGGACTCTCAAGAGTCCAGGGGGGGGGGCAGCCAAGGGCCAAGCTGGCCCGGCCGACTGCCTCCCACCCTCCAGCTAAAAGGAGGGGTCTCTGGCTACTAACAGCAGAAATAATGGCTCCCTTCTCTGACCGGGCAAAGGGCAAACGTTCCTCAGCTCTACCCTGTGTCCACCCCCACCACGCACCTAAAGAGGTCTATCTGCAGCTCTCTCGTACCCTGGAAAAGGCATAAGATCCTGGGTCCCTCCCCAACACCCGAATAATGGCCCACCATCTCCCTTCCCCCACCCCTCCCGCGTGATGAGTTCCCCATTTTAGAAATCTGAGAGCATCAATCTATGTCCTTACTCCTTGCTAAGTTTCAGACCTCCATTAGGCACAAGAAGACATTGGGGAGAGGGGTTTCGGGGTGTCGCCGCATGGCCAGGGAAGAAGTGAGCAGAAGGCTTGGCTGGGCTATCAATCCATCAGTGAGGGGTTACCATGGTCTGGTGCCAGCTGAGGATTTCCTGTCACCACATAGATGGTGAGAAAGGTGAGATGTCAGAGCTCCCTCCTGAAGGGTGAGATGAACTTGAAACAGAGGGCACCTTCTGGGGCAGGTGGGCAGAAAATAGCCCCCACTGCCAACCTGCCTCAAATGGGCCTGAGGACCTAAAAGCTTTTCCGTGACCACAAAGCAGAGGTCAGGGCTGGGAAAGGAGCTCAGAAATGGGGGAAAGGGCTTGTCCTTTATCTGGACTATAGAGAGGCACGTCCTGCCTGGGGCAGATGGGGGAAGGGGCATGAGAGGCACAGCCACATGTGTGGCGTGGGGGTAGATAGCACTGGATGGACCCACATGTCATAGCTGATGTATGAGGGGAGAGTTGAAGGGCAGAGGCCTATCTCTATCCAACATCTGTATTTGAGCCTGGGAGATGAGTTTGCCTTTGAGGGGTCTGGATCGGTGTCTGTCTCTGGGAGGGAATGAGGTTCTGGGCACCCTTTGTAGTGCATCTACCTTTGTGGGAGGTGCAGGAGGGCTAATTACTTCACCTGGTGGAAGAGCTGAGGGCATAGCCGGCCTTGGAGGGGGAGAGGGTGGTCAGCTAGCCCGCTGTGCAAATGAATGGGGGGAAGCAGTACCCATCTGGAATTTGTCTGGGGGAAGGGGCAGTGTAGAATGAGACCTAGCACTTGGGCAGAGGGAGGGGAGAGCCGCCAGCACCAGTCACCCGGCTGGGTATGAGACCCTTGCCATCTGGGCCCTGGGGAGTGGGAGAGTGAGAACAGAGCCAACACCTTCCTCTAGAGAAGCAACAGCTGGGAAAGCTGGGATTGGGGGTGCAGAGGAAATGCTCCAGTGTGGGGGGTGGAGAACCTGGAGAAGGACCTTGATGAAGCGCCCTAGAGGGCTTCCCCCTTCTGGAGAGTTTCAGGACTAATTTCTGGAAGGAAACTGGGGGGGCTCCCAAGGCTTGGGAGAGTAGCCATATTACTCATATTTCAATGGGGGGGATTCCAGGGAGGGGGACGGGAGGGGGAGGGGCAGAGTGGAACTGTGTCTGAAGCTTAAGGCCTGTTGGGGGGGATTTCCAGACCCTTCCAGGATCCCAGTGGGGCTGTGTCCTCCACTTCTCCTGGAATAGCTCTGTGGGGAGGGAAGGGGCTCTGTGAGGACAGGGCAGTGGGGGTCCACCTTCCATGGAACTGGCACAAAAGTCTAGGGAAGATGATCTCCGGATGGGAGCCCCGCTTCTGGGCTGGGGGTGGGGGGCCCTCGGCAGCTGGGCTGGGCTTGGGAGAATGAGTGAACTGGGGAAATTCCAGAGAGGCCGGGGAAACTGAGCTGTCGCCCTAGTGATGGGGGCTGGGGGCTGAGTCTCTGGGCCTTATGGGGGGGATCGGGGGTCCCCAGGAGAAACTCAGGTCTGGCCGGCGGGGTGGCGGGGCAGTGGAAGTGGCCCAGGAAGCCCGGCCTCCCAGGTAGGAGCCTGGGGGGGGGGGGTCAGGTGTCAGGGTGTCCGGGCCCCGAGTGTGTGCGGATCGGGCGGGGAGGGGGGAGAAGGGGCGCCCTTCTCCCTTGTGTTGAGTCACAGGCCCCCGCCCAACGGGGTCGCCCAGAAATTGCCTGAAGGCGGGGTCACGGATGTCTCAGGTGGAGTTGGGGGGAAGGGGGCCCCAGCAGTGTGGGGGAGAAAGGCGGCGGTACTGGGGGGTCACGGCAGTCACGGAGGGTTTTGGGGGGAGTCGCGGCGCGAGAGGGATGGGGGCAGGGAGGGGGTGCAGGCGGGGTTTTCGGCAGTCTGGGGGGGTCATGGGGGTCACGTGGGGAGGCCGGGAGTCTTGAGGGGGTCTTAGACAGTGGATGGGGTCGTGGCTCGGCGGAGGGGTTCTGGGGGTGTCACCGGGGGTCGCAATCTTGGGATCTCAGCGGGGGATAAGCCGGCAGTCTGGGGGGGCCCGGCAATCTCGGGGTCACAAGGCGAGGAGACGGCCATCTCGGGGTCACAGCGATCTCCGGGTCGCAACAGTCTGGGGGTCCCGGGGGTCCCCGGCAGCTGGGGGGCCGCGCTACTCACGCTCCGGGGTCGCCCTGCGCGCCCACCAGGAAGCCGAACTTGTCGGTGCGGCGCTCGGCGAAGCCGTTGGCCTCCGAGTCGGAGCCCAGAGAGCTGAGCTCGTCGGCGGCCGAGGCCGCGTCCGGGCCCGGGGCCAGGCTCTCCCGCGTCCCCGCCAGGCTCCCGGCCGGCCCCGGAGAGCGCGGCCCGTTCTCCCCGCGGCTCTTCGCCATCGCCCGCCCGGCCCGGCCCGGCCCCGCCCGCCGCCTCCGCCGTCTCCGGGGCGGCCGCCGCCGGAGCCGCCGCCGCCGCCCGGGCCCCGCCCCCCGAGCAAGCCCATTGGCCCGCCGAGCCTCGGGGCGGGCCCGGAGCCGCGCCCCCGCGGGCGACCCCGGGGAGGGCCAATCAGAGCGGGGCATGTCGGCGGAGCCCCGCCCCGAGGCTCGCCCCGCCCCTCCCCGGCTCCGCCCCTACCCCCCCGCGTGAGGCCGAGCCTCCCCCCGGAGCGCAGGCTCCCAGGGCCCGCCCCCGGGCTGTCAATCACCGGGGCTCACCTGGACCGGCCCGAGGCCCTTCCCGCCTCCTCGCCCGGACTTCCGGGCCCGGCCCCCCCCCCCCTCCCAGGAGCGCCCCCTGGGCCCGCAGAGGCTCTGAGTGACCCGGGGGGGCTGCCACGCCGCCCCCCACCTGCAGACCCCCGCCCGGGCCTCGGCCGGGGCCGCAGCGCCCTTCTGCTGGGCCGGGCCCCGCCTGGCCCGCTTCTCCCTTCGGGGTCCCCCTCCCCCAACGCCCCCCGAGGCAGGGCCCCCCCCCCCGCAGCCGGGGCTCAGCCCTTCCTGGGGGCGTCAGGTCGGGGGGTCTCCCCGCTGTGTGGCAGAAACCATGTGGTCTGCCCCCCCCCGTCTCCCTCCCCCCGTCTCTCTCTGTCTCTCTCTCTCTCTCTCTCTCCTCTGTCTCTCTGTCTCTCTGTCTCTCTGTCTCTCTCTCTCCTCTGTCTCTCTCTCTCTCTCTCTCTCTCTCTCTCTCTCTCCTCTGTCTCTCTCTCTGTCTCTCTCTCTCTCTCTCTCTCTCTCTCTCTCTCTCTCTCTCTCTCTCTCTCTCTGTCTCTCTGTCTCTCTCTCTCTCTCTCTCTCCTCTCTCTCTGTGTGTCTCTGTCTCTGTCTCTCTCTCTGTCTCTCCTCTCTGTCTCTCTCTCCTCTCTGTCTCTCTCTCTCTGTCTCTCTGTCTCTCTCTCTCCTCTGTCTCTCTGTCTCTCTGTCTCTCTCTCTGTCTCTCTCCTCTCTCTCTGTGTGTCTCTGTCTCTGTCTCTCTCTCTGTCTCTCCTCTCTGTCTCTCTGTCTCTCTCTCTCTCTCTCTCTCTCTCTCTCTCTCTCTCTATCTCTCTCTCTCTGTCTCTCTCTCTGTCTCTCCTCTCTGTCTCTCTCTCCTCTCTGTCTCTCTCTCTCCTCTGTCTCTCTGTCTCTCTCTCTCTCCTCTGTCTCTCTGTCTCTCTCTCTGTCTCTCTCTCTGTCTCTCTCTCTCTCCTCTGTCTCTCTGTCTCTCTCTCTGTCTCTCTCTCTCTCTCTCTCTCTCTCTCTCTGTCTCTCTGTCTCTCTCTCCTCTCTGTCTCTCTCCTCTCTCTCTCTGTGTCTCTGTCTCTGTCTCTCTCTCTGTCTCTCTCTCTCTCTCTCTCTCTCTCTCTCTCTCTCTGTCTCTCTGTCTCTCTCTCTTCTCTCTTCTCTCTCTCTTCTCTCTCTCTCCTCTCTCTCTATCTCTCTCTCTCTCTGTCTCTCTGTCTCTCTCTCTTCTCTCTTCTCTCTCTCTATCTCTCTCTCTCTGTCTCTCTCTGTCTCTCTCTCTCTCTGTCTCTGTCTCTCCCCTAACTGGTCTGACAGCTCCTGGGCGCCCCTGGGCTGCTCTCGGCCGGGTCCACCCACTCTCTGCAGATGCTCCTCGGCCCTCTTCTTTCCTCGGGCCTTGGGGTGGGGATCTCACCTTCCTCGCCAGCTCACCTGAGGTCGGGAATCACCTCTCTGGAACTCTGTCCATCTCGCCCAGCCCCCTCTGTCGTGGCTAGTTGGCTCCAGCGCTGCCTGTCCACCGCACAACTCGTGTTCTTTCTCCCCAACCTGGACCCAGCCTTGGGGCTTGTTCACCCTCTCTCTCAGGGAGAGAATGGATGTTCCCTTCACTCGGGAACCAGCCTGGTTTAGGCCTCCGATGAGGCCCCTCTTAAACCAGCGAGCTCACCTGCTCATCGATGGCCTCGCTTCAGTGTCTCCCCACTGCCATACATCCCCCACTCAGCCACCCAAGGGCTCTTCCCAAGCCTGTGTCTGACCGTGCTCTATAAACTCCCATGGATCCCTGTTCCCACCTCCTGACCCCTTCCTACCTTCTCATCCTTCCGACTCCCTTCGGTGATCTCCACTATCCAGCCCACAGACCTCCCGGCTATTCCTCTCCCATCTCCGTCCTTTTGCCGAGTCTCTGGTGCCTGCCATGGTCTCCCTCCTCACCCAGACCTCTTAGAAATTCTTGGCTTCCTTTAAGACAACTCAAATCCCATGTTCTGCAGGCCTTCCCTACCCTGCCCACATCTCAGAGATCACATCTCTAGGTATTTGCATGTGGTCTCCCCTATACTTAGGCCAGGGCCTGGCTGCATAGTCAGTTTTAATAAATAATTGTTGACTGACCTCTGACCTGATCACCTGCTTCATCCATCTCCCATACACAACCTTGGGAGGTGGGGAATGCAGGTATCACATCCAATTTACAGATGAGGCAACTGAGGCTCAGTGGTGAACTATAGCTAGGTTTGAACCCAGGGCTGCAACAGGTCCAACCAATGTTTTTTCACCTGCCTCAGTTTCTCTATCTGTAAAAGGGAGAGTTAGTAGTAAATGATTCCATTTAAGGTTCCTTAAGAAGAAAGGGAGGGAGGGAGGGAAAAGAGTCCAGCCTGAAGCCTGGGACACTAAGGCACAAAATGGCAAACAATCTATGCCTTTACTGTAGCTTTGGAGTTTGGTACATAGTAGGTGCTTAATCCATTTTTTAAAATTATTTTTATTTTGAGTTCAAAATTCTCTTCCCTCCCCACTGAGAAAGCCAGAAAAATATTATATAATATGAATGTTTACTGCCTGATGGGTCCTGGGACTCTAGTCCAAAGACTCTTGAGTTGGAAGGGACTTTGGAAATGTCTTCTCATTTACACCTCAAGGTCAGGAGGCTCAGGAAGGAGAAAGGGTTTGTCAGAATCCTTGGCCAGTGAGGAAAGAAAGGCCTAAGGTCAACCCAAGTGTGGCAGAAACCAAGCCTGAACCCTCACCTCCTGACTTCAAGATAAGACTTCTGGCAGCCTCTGCACCTTGGTGGAACATGGAAAGTTATGGTAGATAGTGGTCAGGGGAATCAGGCCTGGGGGATGATGGGAAACTCCCTTGTCTTAAGGTCAAGAGACTCTTCCTTCTGCCCCATGGGCAGCACTCCCTTTCTGGGTCTCACTGGGAAAAATGAGAGAGTTCAATGAGGAAGGATCAAAAGCCCCTCCCTGTGTCGGGGTCCCTGAGCCAGGGAACCCAACTCCTCAGCTGTTTCCGTGATACCACGGCTATGGCATTCTTGAAGGTTTGTGTGGCCCGAAAAAATCCCTGGCAGCTTCTGGTTTTCCATAACTAGACATGAAGACGTCAAAAAGCAGATGTGGGCCCAAAACAGGCCTGGGGGGAGGGGAGCAGAGGATATTTTAATCCCCAGCAAAGGGTCCAGACACAACATTCCTTCTCTCAAACAATTCAGAGCAGAATGATTTGGTTGAGGCCTGGCCCGTCATACTGGAATTCAAATGTGAGTGGAGGGCACAGGGTGGGCTCTGCCATGACCTGACCTGGTGACCTTGAGCAAGTCATTGGAAACTCCTGGGTGGAGAAAGGGACCCTGGCTGTCCTAGAGGTCTCTGTTTCCCAGCACTTTGTACATGAATGAATGAATGGGTTCATTCATTTGAATTTGCTTCCCCATCTGTAAAATGAGAATAATAATCTCTCTTCCCTGGCTACTTTTTCCTCCATTCCCATCTGGAAAATGGAACAGTAAGATCTGCCCTGACTCTAGGGGGTGGCTTGTGGTAGATGAAACAAATGGGCTAAGTGCTTTGTAAACTACTTAGCCCAAGATAAATATACACCAGGAGGATTCTGCTGAGAAGAGAAGGTGAGACTCCAGGAAAATAGTGGTCATCATCGTTAGAGGGCCGAGGGGGAACATTTCAGAGCTCTGGAGCCTGGGGACACAGGCCTGAGTCCGCCCCAACTGCAGCAACCAGTTAGGGGCAGCTTCCCATCACCCAGGGCCATCCAGCACCAACCGGGCAGCAGGGCTGCCCCCTTATGGCCCAGCAGGGCCTCTTCAAAGGAGACAGCACATATGGAATGTCTCCAAAGGACCACCAAGATGCCATTCCCTCTGCCATCCCCCTCCCACCCGCCCAAGTCACTCAATGCCCTTAGAACAAGGGATGCCAGAGATGGGAGGGGCCTGAGAACAGGGGATTTTGGGGGCTGGAGTGGACCTTGGACCCTGGGATGTCAGAATTAAGAGGAAGCTTAGAGGAGAGAATGCTGGTTGATGGAACAGGACAGAGGAACCACCCCTCCCCCAAGCTGTCTCTTGATTTCCAGTTGGGGAAACTGAGGCCCAGCGAGGGGAAGAGTCCTACAGTGGGAGCTCTCCCCTTGCCTGGCTCTCTTGTCTCTCTCTAGGCACACTCCATCCCTGGGGTGGGGGCCAGCAGGCAGGCTGCAGGAGCCACTCGGACCCCCGGCCTCATCACCCTGCCCCGGTCCACAAACCCGGGGCTTTCGCTTCTCCAGGCTGCCCCGGTTATGGATGTAGGCCAACTTTGCAGAGCCAGCAGCTGTCCCAGCAGGGACAGACTGACACACATGTGTGGATGGATGGAGCAAGGCCTGGGGCCTGGGGTGGAGGGAAGGGGAGATGTTCCTTCCATGAGTCGGATTCCAGCCCCAAGCTGCGAATGGGGTGGGGTGTGGGGTGCCAGAGAGAGGCAGATGGAACAACAGATGTTTCAACAATTCAGAGGCGTAGTGTGGGGAGCGGCTCTGGCATCAGAGGAAGGACCTGAGTTCCAATTTGACCTCACACACTTAATAATTACCTAGCTGTGTGACCTTTGCCTAGCCAAAACCAAAACAAAACCAAAACAAAACAGAGGAGATTGCGCTCAGTTGGCCTCAGGCCCCTCCAAGGCTAACATTTGTATTCTAAAGCTCTGACTTTCTTTCTATGGTCTGTAAACCCCTCCCAGTTCTAACCTCCCCTGTTCTAAAGGCCCTCCCCATGTGACGAGACCCCTCCCAGCTCTGACATCCCCTGTTCTAGGTTCCGCTCCAGGTCTGACATTCCCTGTTCTGAGACCCCTCCCAGCCCTGACTTTCCCTGTTGTACAGTCCCCACCTCTGATGCACCACGTTCTATGATGATGTGCCCAGTCTTGCCCCACCCCCTCTCCAGTGCCATCAGACATCTCATAGATGCCACTCTGTGAGCTCATGTCTGCCTCACCCCAACCCCATATTCCGTTCCCTCCCCAGGGATCTTGGCCTCAAAGGGGCCATTCACACACATTCCATCCAGCGACATTCTTGGCCTTTTACCTCTTGGGCAATGAGCACATTGGCTTCAGCTCTCGTGACTGGTTAGTCTTGTGGAGGCGGTGCAGCAGATGAAGTGCTTTCCCTCCCATCCCCCACAGCCCCCCACTGCTCCCCACTCTTTCCTACCCCATTTCTCCCCCCCCCCAAGAAGTTCAGTTCCAGGACAGGCTACCTGTACCTATCAGAGTGTTCCCGGAGCCCTTAGTCTCTGAGTTTATCTTCACAATTTCACAGAGTACATTGTTCTCCTTTTGACAGATGGGAAAACTGAGGCTGGAAGGGGCAGTTCTTTCTTCTGATTTTGTTGGGTTAGGATTAAACAGGTTCAAAGATCACCTAGTCCAAACTTCTCATTTTACAAATGAGTAAATTAAGGTTCACCAAGAGGAAATGGTTTGCCCTAGGTCATCCAAGAAAGAACAAAGTTGGGATCTGAACCCAGGACCCTGGCTCTTTGCAAAACCATAAGAGAGTTCCTTCTTACCTGATCCCCTGCCAGACCTCTGGACTACAGTCATGGGACTCTTTCCCCTGGTCTCTCTCTATTCTTATCCCCTCTCCTTCCCTCTTATCCCCAACTGTCAGATTCATGAATTGACTTAAAAACTCACCCTTGGCTCTAATCCAGTCCACAAATTTAAAGCTTGGGGGTGGGGTGGGGTATGTATTATATCCTGGGAGCCTTGCTCAGTTTCCCCCAGCTAGTGAGGAAGGAGTCTTATTCTTCCAGTCTCTGAGTCTCAACTCAATGCATTGCATTGAGATGGCACCCTAGGGGCACCATGGTAGGGTGGGAAATAGTTGGCCACTGGAGCTGGAGTCCCACCTCTGATCCGACCTCCAGGACTGGTTTAAATAGGATCCTGAGTTACTCTCATAACCCAGAGCCTCGGTCTCTCCATCGCTATAATGGGGTTCATAACATCTGTGGTGTCTATTGTTGGGCGGCTCAACTGAGGTCATGGGCCTGTGAGTTTTAGAAAAGATGAATTGCTGCATGAATGTGAACTAGCAATATTTCCTAAAGCCCATTCAGGGGCCCCCACCTCAAACTGGTTCTTGTCTCTTTCCAGACATAACCCCCACCCACTATTCTCTGTCCTTTGTTTACACTTTGGCCGAAGTGGGCTGCTCATTTCTTTAATAAATGCTGTTAAACTGACTTTCTATACTTCCAGTGTAGTGGGTACCCAATGTGGATGCAGCACACAGTAGGTGCCTAATGTGAGCTCACAGATTGGGTGCACAGTAGGGGCCTAACATGAGTTTGCAGACTTGGCACACAGTAGGTGTCCAGCGTGGGCTCAGCACACAGTAGGTGACCAACAAATGACTGATCACCTACACTTATCTGTCCCTGTTGTGTCCTATTGAAGACAGATCCTTGAGATGGGGCGGTCTTTGGAGATCCTGACGCGACCTAGGTCTCCATATAAGCTCCTTGACTGATGGGCTTCCTGTCCACCCTACCCTGCTGCATTCTCCAACCTAGCAGGGCCATCCCTAGATAGTGGGATGACCGCTCAGCTGCCTGGGTGATCAATGATCCACCTGGCCAGTTTCTGGGAGAGCCATGGAAAAGGGGGGCCCTTCTATTTCCTAAGGAGAACGCTCATCTGACGGACTATTTTTAAATCTTCCTGGAGAAGGCAGTCTGTTCCCTGGACTTGTTTGAAAGGCGTTTCTGACATCAGGACCAGTAGAATCCACCTGGAGACCTAGAAGGGCTGTTTCTAGCAGGGTCTGGCTCTAAGAGGATAGTCCTTACCTTAACCTTGGATGCAGAGGGAATGCAGAGACTAAATGAGATTAGCCCTTGGCCCTGGCCTCGACAATCTGTCTTCTCTAAAGCTACTGACAGGATTTCTCCTGTTTGTAGGTCTCCATAGCCTTGGGACACTCTCCTTTGCATACACAGAAGCACTCTTTCCCCAGCATCCTGTGGTCTCTCTAGCTTGGCTCCAGCTTCTAGGGTTCCTTTCAGCTTAATGTAGTTTCTAACTTCATTCTTTTTGGTTTCACTTCATGCATAGTAAACTTTTTTCCAGCCCTTCAGTTTTATTCTGTGTTTTTGTTTTTGAAATGTATTTCTTCTAAATCACAGATTGTGAGATTTTCTTTTCTAATAGAACCTGTCTTTTTTCTTGGACTGTTTAATTCATTCAGTTTTTTTTTCATTTTCTATAAAATTGCACTCCCCCTCCAATTAGGATTATTCCCCTTCTGTAAAAACAGTACTATTATCTTTTCATTTATTTTAGCTTAATTTATTTTACAGTAATCCTGCTCGATTCCCCTTAGAAGTCTGGCCTCCTCTTCCTGTTTGTCAGCCCTTTCTCTGCTTTTGGAGTTTTATTTGTTCCTTCTTTCCCTTTTTTCTAATTGCAAGTTTTTTTCCTTCTCAGTTGAGTAGCCAATGAAAATCTCTTTCTTCCCTTTCCTTTGTTTTGTTTAGTTTTTTTGTTTTGCAAGGCAGTGGGTTAAGTGGCTTGCCCAAGGCCACACAGCTAGGTAATTATTAAGTGTCTCAGACCAGATTTGAACCCAGGTGCTCCTGAATCCAGGGCCGGTGCTTCATCCACTGCACCATGTTTTGTTTAGTTTTAAAAATTTAATTTTCTGCACTTTCTATTTTTTTGTTATCTTTCCAGGTGTGTTATAAGTTTTTCCACATTCACCCATATGCATGTATTTATTTTTAAGTTGCAGAATTTCCTTCACCCTCCCTTCCCACCCCTCCCCTCGGCTGTGGATAGTTGGGTAAATATTATGCATACACATTTGTGTTAAACGTGTTTCCAGATTATAGTCATTTTGGGTATGAGGAATTGGGATTAAGGGGAAAGAAAACCAGGCGGTAGAAAAGAGATATAAATTTTTTTTTAAAAGTGAAGTGTTCATTCAGATTCTGAGGAGTTTTTGTTGCTTTATGTTGTTTTGTTATTCTTCCTCGGGATATGGATAGTATGGTCCATACCATGCTGGTCTTATAGTTGTCTGGGGTAGCTACATGGTGCAGTGGCTTGAGCACTGCCTTTAGAGTCAGGACAGGAATTTGAATCAGACACTTGACACTATGTGATCTTGGGTGAGTCACTCAACCCTGATTGTCTCCTATGGAGGACGATCTCCAGTTATCCTGATTCCTATCTGGCCACTGGACCCAGATGGATCTGGAGGAGAAAGTGAGGCTGGGGACTTAGCACAGCTCCCCCCCACCCCCAATCCATCGTGGTTGATCATCTCACAATGTTGTTAATGTGTATTATGTTCTGGTTCTGCTCCCTTCCCGCGGCATCAGATCCTCTAACTCTTTCTATGCTTCTCTAGGGTCTACCCATTCATGGTTTCTTACAGACAATAGTGTTCCATCACATTCATATACCATTACTTGTTCATCCATTCCCCAATGGAGGGGCATCCCCTCAATTTCCAATTCTTTGCCACCACAAAAAGCTGGTCTAAATCTTTTGGAACACATGGGACTTTTCCTATTTTTTATCCCACCTTTATCTTCAGCATGGGGAGGATTGAGCCTACTTCTATGGCAGCTGCTAGGTTTGCTGGGAGTTAGATGCTGGGCATCTGGTGACCAGATCTGAACTGCACAGCTAAGTTATTATGTCCCAGCAGCACACAAAATCCAAGAAGTGGACATCACCCAGCCAGCAGCAGCAGCAGCACAGTGGAGTCTTTTTTTTTTTTGCAAGGCAAATGGGGTTATAAGTGGCTTGCCCAAGGCCACACAGCTAGGTCATTATTAAGTGCCTAAGACCGGATTTGAACCCAGGTACTCCTGACTCCAGGGCTGGTGCTTTATCTACTACGCCACCTAGCCACCCCATGTTATATATTTTTTTTAGGTTTTGCAGTGGAGTCTTTTCTTGGGGATGTTTTTCTGAGGGTCATGACCAATAACAATGAGCGGAGAGGAAAGACTGTTTCCTCTACAAGAGGAAAGGGTTCTGGGGCAAAGGATGGCCTCAGCCAGGCCTGCCAGAGGAGGCAGCCTCCTGCTCCTGACACAATAGACAATTCCACACACAATCTGAGCCCAGGGATCTCCCCAGGAGGCAGAGGTGGGGGTGAGGTTTGAATCCAGACTGTGCCTTCATGGCTGTGCAACCTTGGACAAACCAAACCAACAGGCCAGTTTCCTTGGTGGTAAAATAGGGCTGGGGGGTAGGGTCCTGCCTGCTTCCAGATGTAGTGAGTTTGGGCAAAGGTGAGGATGGAAGAAGGACCTGAGCTGGAGGCATTGGCATCCTCCTCCAGTCAGAAGAAATGGACTCTGATGGGTGAAGGCCAAAGCTGTAGGCCTCAGAACCTACCCTGTGATTTTCTAGAAGAGGCATGTCAGAAGCCACCCTGTCCAGCCTAAGGAGAAATCAGAGGCCCCCCAAAAGAACAAATTTGCCCAAGTTGACCCAAGTCCTAAGGGGATGCCCCAGGATTTCAAAGCCAGGTTTTGTCACTAGTCTAGGGGAGTCTAGGATGTCTCAGGTACTCAGGATATTCTGGCCAGGTAAATGTCCCTTGGTACAACCCCAGCTGGAAGGAATGACAGAAATGACCTAACAACTTTATTTTTAATCTCATTACTGACGAATTTTTGGAAACCATGATTAGCAGGAACAAAGCATCCAAGACAGAAAAGATCTGACTGAGATTCAGAGAATTTAATTGAAATTAAGTAAAATTAAGTAACCTTCCCAACAGAGGACTGGAAAACTACCATGTGCTACCTCCTCCTGTCCACACCGGGCCTCCCAGACAGCCAGAGCAAGGAAGGGCAGTGTTAGGACATCCACTTTGCCGAGGAGGACCAGAGGGTTTTATGGCCACAGCAACATGTGGGACTGCCAGGCAGTGCCCGGACAATGAAATGAGGGGAATCAGGCCTACTTTGCTAACTGAGCCTGGGAACACAAAAACAACACGACCCCAACATCTCCTTCCAAGAGTCAGAATGGTATAAACCCCTCCCTCCCCAAAAAAAGACCCCCAGGAAAGCTGCCCAATGTCGGCACCTCAGCCAGGAAGCCCCAGAGGTCTCATTTCCAAAGGGAGCAGCCTGGAGGCTCTATTTCTTCCTCCCGCCTCTTTCCTTGAGTGCCAGGTGAATCACAGCTCCGTTTGCCATGTTGTAATATGCCAAGGAATTGGAATCTTTGATGAAGATGCCCTGAAAGACATCCATGCCCAAGTGAGGCCCAGAGCCTGGTCCTGGTCCTGACCCCTGCCACCCTTCACCAACGATCCAGACTCCCCACAGGCAGCCTCCACCCAGGAAATGCCCCTTTGCTCAACCTGTCCCAAGCACTGAAAAGTATATGTTGCTTGGGAATGTGTGTTCTTCAAGCACCTCCCAGGAACCCCCAATTAGAGAAGCAACAATGCAGGGTGAGGGGGGCAAGGACAAAGCCCTGGCTCACCTCATACTGTAGTTTTTGCTTGCCGGCAGGCATGCCAGTGGCCTCGTGGATCTTCACCTTGATGACAGAGACCTGCAGGGCAAAGATGGAGCAGAGATGAGTCTCTCTCCAGGGTGCTGCAGGGTCCCCCCACTTACTGACTGAGGGTCTCCACTGGCACATACCTGGTCAGGCAGCGGGAGGGTGAAGACTAGCACCTGCCCATTCAGCTTCCATTCAGTCTTGTCCTGCATGTTAGGGACCTGAACCTTGATGGTGACTGGACCCTGTGACCAAGAAAAGTGGCTATTACCCCCTGAGAAGTAAAGGAGGAGGAAACCCCAAACCTTCTGTCCTGTCAGGGCTAATTAAAAGGATTTACAAGGGAGCGAGAGGGCAAGGGGAAGGACTGACTTCCATTTGACGATTTCTCCTTGTTAGAAAAAGGCTGTGTTAGTTGACAACAGCCCAGAATGGTTTGCCAAGCACTTGCTGTCCATTCATTATCTTTGCTGACCCTCAGACTACCCTAGGCCCAAGTCCTGTCCCTGCTCTGGTCTTCAAAGTCTGTCTTCTATGAAATGGGGCCATCCTTCCCCTTCCCCCCCCCCCCCACTGTGAGGCTTAATGAGGCCTCTGCTCACCCCTAAGGAAAGCAGGGGCTGGGGTGGAACCTGTGATCTGGGTATGGAACCTGCCCTCAGGGCTTCAGGGGACCCAGGGATCCCTTCCTCTCTCCATGGCTGGATGGCCTCTGCCCCTCTGTGAACAAGACTTGCAGAAGCTGACACCACACTCTGTCTCCTCTGCTGCTGGTCTCTTGACTGGCCCTGGGTCTGTTTGGTCCAGCAGAGGCCTCTGTGGGCTCTCCTGCTGAGCCCATCATCAAAGGAGCCCAGCAGGAGGAGACAGCTCCGGGGCAGCCAGGCCCCTGGAGGCTGGAGGCCTGCTCTCTAAGATAATAAACACATTTCCCAAACCAGAGGCTGGGATGCTATTGGAAGTCATCCAGGCTGCGCTACTTGCCTTGTTCCTCCGGAGAAACTCTTCCTCGGGCATGAGGCTATCTTCTGTCTTCAGTTTCTTAGAAGTGGGCTCATCCTCCATGGGTGGTGGTGGGTGGACAGGAGGCATGGGAGTTGGGGCTGGGACGGGTGCCACTGGAGGGGCTGGTACAAATGCTGGAGGGGAAAAGACACAGGAAAAAGACACTGAAGAGGCGGCTAGGTGGTGCAGTGGATAGAGCACTGGCCCTGGAGTCAGGAGGACCAGAGTTCAAATCCAGCCTCAGACATTTAATAATGACCTAGCTGTGTGGCCTTGGGCAAGCCACTTAACCCCATTTGCCTTGAAAAAACCTTAAAAAAAAAAAAAGCCAGAAACTTTCCGAGAGGGGGGAGCCCTTGGCCTTTTCCATGGCTCACTGAGGCCTGCCTGGGACAAATGAAGGATGTAGGCAGGTTCTCAGAGAACTGAACCCACAGTTTGCTCTGGGCTATCCCTGTCCTAGAGCCCCCCTTCTCATCTAGTCCCCCCGACCAAGCTCTCCAAGAGAGGAAGACTGTGTGCTGGGCCACACTGGCATTTTTAACCAGGTTTCTAGGGGCAATAGTAACCACTGAGTCTTCCTACTCCACTGAACTGACTCATCTTGATAAAACACAACAAATAGCTACAAGAAGGCCAGGACAGACGAGGTTGACCTCAGATGTAGCCATACATCTCTACATGGCCACCAGGCCACGCTCCTCCATCAGCATGCAGGTTTGGGCCTGGCTTCTAGTAAACACTTCATGAATATTCAAGGACTGACCAAGAGCAGAGTTGGGAGATGTCACCTGTCTTTTCCAACTTTTTACCTGATATGGGTACTAAGATCTGGGAGGAGTCAGGGGGATCCAGCCAGTATGGGGAGCAGCAACTGCCACCTTGAGGAGGGGGCTGTGAGGCCAGGCTGACAGGACAGTCAGGGAGGCAGTGACCCAGAAGGGTCAGCCCCTGAGCGGGTGGAGCAGGGAGCAAGAAGCATTTCTCAAGCCCTTACGACAAATACCAAGATGCTGAGCTCCAAGACTAAAGCTCAGCAGAGCTTGCTTCACATGGGAAGATGAAGGGATGGGTCAGCCCGGTTAGGGAGTGGGGCCCCCAGCACCCCAAGGCTGGCTGCCAGATCGGGGGACTGTGTTGTCTGTCTGCTCTAGTTTCCTCACATGTAGGCCCAGACCCTGCTAGTGCCCAGCCTATCATCCTGATGATGCCATCACACTGAAGGTACATGAGTGGGCGGAAGAGAAGAAATGTTTGCTTCTCTCCACAGCTTCCCCCCAAAGTGAAGTGTGGCCCTGCCATCCTTGACAAGTGGTCGCTTGGTGACCAGGAATGGTCGCCAGGTCTTAGTGTAACCTGAAATCTGCCTCACAGGATAAGTCAGTCCTCTGCCCAGAGAGGTGGTGATGCAGAAGAGGCACTGACCTGTTGGCACAATCATGGGAGGAGGACGTGGTGCCATGATAGGTGGAGCAGAGGGTGGCATGGGTACCACATTGATGCGAGGAGCATGGATGATGGGTGGCATGGGAGCAATCACCGAGCCAGGAGGCAGGCGGACCACGGAGGCCATTGGGGGCCGCGGCATGACAGGCACAGCAGACACGACTGTGGTTCGGACAGGAGGTGGCATCTAAAAAAACAGGGGGGGCCCAGTCACTCAAGGAATGGAGATCTCACCCAGTTGCCCCAAGCTCCTGGAGCTCAACATCCCAGGACTGCGCAGAAAAATATCCCCCTCAAAGCCTGAAACTGCTCACTCTCCATTCAAAGGCTCAGGGCCAAGCTGGGCCCCCCCAGCAGAACCCACAAGCCTCCAGCAGCAGACACACAGAGGGCGCTGAGCAGACCAATCCCGATCCAGCCCCCATTGGGAAAGAACTGGATTCTGGCCATCACTCTACAGGCCCTTCTGCTTGGGAGGCTTCCCGTCCCCTTCAGTCTTGTTCTGTGGTGTGATCCCCTCTGCAGAGCTCCTGGGCACCCACTGAACAGGCCTGTCAAGTTCTGCCCCCAGTGACTTTTTTTTTAAGGTTTTTGCAAGGCAAATGGGGTTAAGTGGCTTGCCCAAGGCCACACAGCTAGGTAATTATTAAGTGTCTGAGACCAGCTTTGAACTCAGGTACTCCTGACTCCAAGGCTAGTGCTTTATCCACTATGCCACCTAGCTGCCCCAACCCCCTCACCGACTTTCTATCCACAAAGTCCCAGGACCCTCTCTTTCCACTGAGTGGTGTGAGCACCTTGATAGGAAAGGTGGCTTTGGTAAAAGGACAGCAGCCCAATGGATTTAGGGTCATAGGACATGATCTCCTCACCACCCGAGCCATGGAGTTTTGATTTGGGGACTGGGGAAGTGTGAAATCACCTACAGTAGCTGTAGGAGGCTCCAGCTTACCGAGGGAGGCCGGGGCACCGAGGTGATGGGTGGGGCTGATGTGGGGATATTGGGGGCTGAAGACGGAGGGGGTGGCTGAGGGATTTCGTTGGGCTTGCTGGGGCCAATCTTTTCCTTGCTGTCATCTTCTGGCACAAGCCCTTTGGCCTTGTGAATGGCTTCTATCTGCTCCTGGAGAGTGATGTTGGCCTGGGCTGCCTGCTGGGTCCGGGCCATGCTGCCTGAGTGGCCATCCCAGGTGACCTGGAAAACAGAAGTCGAGTAGGAGGAGTGTCAGGGTCTGAGCTCCCCCCTACTAGGGGGTGAAGATAGGAAAAGACAATGGGCAGTGAGACTGGCCTCACCTTTTCCTCTGGCTTCTGGATCTCCTCCTCACCGATCTTCTTACCGATGGCCGTCTCCTCCACACCAAAGATATCGGTACGCCGCTCGGCCAGCTGCTTCAGGCTGCTCTCGATATCCAGACCTGGGTCACACATGAGGAGAAGTGTCATACGGGGCTATGGCAGCTCAGCAGCCAGTCAGGGGGACAAAGTATAAGTGCTAACTGAGCCGGTGCTGTCCAAACAGGATCAGAACTCCCTCTGCAGCCACCTAAGAACTAGCATTCACACAGGCTTCATTTGATCCTCCTAAGAGCCCCAGAAGGGAGGTGCTATTGGATTTCCATGTAACAGTTGAGGAAACTGAGGCAGACAGAGATAAGTGACTTGCCCTGGTCACTTAGTCAGGACATGGATTTGAACTCAGGACTCCCTGACTCCAGGTCTGGCGCTCTCTCCACTGGGCCGCTGGCCACCCCTAATAAGGGTTAGAACTGAATGAGAAGCTTCTCCTTCAGGGATAGATTTTTCTCTAGCCAGGTCCCCCTGCAGGTCTGTGCTTGATTTGCAATTCCCATTTTGGGGTCAGGACCACTGTGGGGAGTAACTCCCACCTGGAAGTGATCACTGAGGGGAAGTTGGGGCAGTGGTGCCTCACCTGGGGCATAGACCTCGTCGTCGCTCTGCTTCTCCCGGATTGAGCGATCACGCTGCTCCAGCCAACGTGGGTCCAGGAGGCCGATGCGCATGTGTTCCTGCATCTTGCTGGCTGGGATCTTCTCTCCGGTGATGGGGGACACAAGATACTCATCTGGAGCTGGGGCTGGTGGCAGGGGCTTGGAAGCTGGAAAGGAGGACAGAAGGTAAACCTCAGGCCCAGACTCCCCCAAACCCCTGAAGCCTGCCAAACCCAGGGCTGGCCAATGGGCAGCAGCCTGCAGCCTCCATACCTTTGGGATCATAATCTTTGCGGACGATGACCTGATCTGGAGTGGGTGGGAGTGGAGGAGGCATGGGGGTCTCGGGAGGAGGGGGAACTTTCTGGCCTTCTTCTTCATCATCAGAACCCTGGTGAAAAAAATAATGGTTTGCAATCCGCATTCTCCCTGGAAAATCTGGCCTCCTGTCAGGGCTGAGGCTGAGCTGAGGTCACCCCCTGCCCTCTCCTCTGGCCCTGGCTGCTCCCTGGGGCAGCGGGAGGCCCTGGCTCAAGGAGCTTCCCTCTTCGGGCAGAAGCCAATGGGCACCAGGCCAAGCTGCTTTCTCACTGAGTGAATAGGAACAGCGGGGCTCACGGTGCAAATGCTCTTGTGGGCATCTGCAGCAGCTGGCACTGGGTAGGCTTCAATGGGGCCTCTCACAAGTGTGCTCGGAGCTGGGGGAGGGGCTGAGAGGCAGAGGAACAGCCAATTCCCACAGATACAGAGGCCCATTCTCTTCTCACAACACACATTCTTTCCTCCGGGCACTTCAGTTTAGGAGAGGACAGAAGAGGAGCTGCCATGTGGGAAAGCTCTGGGGACACTTGCAAAGAGGAGCCCCTGGGCCAGAAGGAACTAAAACCTCACTGGGTGTGCAATAAGGGAGGGGAGGGGGTGAAAAGGAAAGGCCAGAGAACTCCAAACACCCATGCACGAGCAGTGGGCCAGGGACACCGTGTCCTGCTGGGGCCAAAGAGGAGAACACATGAGCATATCCACCAGTACATCCCTCTCTGGCTCCCAAATGAAGGGGCACGGGAGCCTCAGACCCAGCCCAGCCTGTCTGTGGGGGTTACCTCGTCCATGTCCTGCACTTGGGTGTCCTGGTCCAGCTGGGATGGGGGCTCCTCCGTCTTCTCCTGCTTCTCGTCCTCATCATCAGACTCCACCTCCATTTCCACTTCCTCGCTCTCCCCAAACTTCTCATAGCGTTCCTGGATCAAGATTCGGGCACCTAGCTCCTCCGGGGTGGTGGGAGGTGGGAAGTTGCCTGGGAGAACAAAGTCCTCAAGTTACCAAAGGCATTCTTGGTGGGCTGGGGCCTGGCACTCACCCATCTACTTTTGTCTCAAGAAACTTGGCTTACGGATCCTGAGAAGTAGAGATGAAGAGCTACTGACCACCCAGGCTGCCAGAGCTCAAGAGCAGAGGGGAGGCGGGCATAGCCTTAACTGTGCCCAGGGGAAAGGGGGGGGGGCAGAAAAGGCCCCCAGGCTGCTGCACCTCCCCATCAGTTGTACCCACCTTGCTCACTGGGCTGGAAGTCCACAGTTTCAACCACCACAAAGTCATGCCAGTCAATCTGTGCATATGCCACTCGCTCCTTCTCTTTCTCCTCCTCTTCTTTCTTCCTCTCCCGCTCCTGAAACTTGGCCCACTCCACCCGGTAGCACACCTGTAGCAGAGCCAGGATGAGCAAGATGCCTGTCCTTGCCCAGAGAGGTCTCTCTGAGGGCAATGTGCCCCCACCCCCGTTCTCAGCCCTCTCCTAGAGGGGCATCTCCAAGAGCATCATGCCCCATTCTCTAATGGCATCATTCTCCCCTCTGGAGAAAGCCCAGGCAGGACCCCTTCACAAGTGGAGAGCCCCAGGCCTCAGCTGCTTCCCGGCATTCACAAGTCTGGATTTACAAATAGAACGGGCAGGATACAGCGAGAACCTGTGAAAGGTGCCAGGCCGACAGCCCAACCCTCCAGTTAGGGCTGAATTGAGCCGGCTGCAGGATGGTCTTCCTGTTCCTCTTCTGGGTGACCCTCTGGTTGGAGAGGACCCCGGAAGAGAACACAGAGATGCCCCCACCCTTTGCTCTGCAGACCCATGGGGATAAACAATGACGTGGGGAGTGAAGGACCCCTGAATCTCTTCAGGCAGAGATCTCGGCTCTCTCCATGCAAAAGAGGAAGTTTGGGGTAATGAGAACAACCTTCAAAGAACTGAAGGACCGACATGTGGAAGATCATTCCCACCCAGTGTGCCCCTGTCTCTGACCACCCTCCTCACTCATCTGGTTTCCCTATTGGGGAGCAGAGACTGTCTCTGCTTTTGAATCTCTATCCTCGCTATTTAGCACAGCATCTGGCACCAGATGAATGAAGCATTTATTAAGCCCCTCCTGTATGCAAAAACAACTAGCACAGCCAGACAGCCCCCCATCCTCAAGGAGCTCCCCTTCTAATGGGAGGAGAACCCACAGAAAGGTTCCCTGGGGTGCAGGGGTCAGGGAAAACGAACTTTGGTGACTAGAACCTTTTGGTCTCTGTGAGAACTGAGGCTCTGGTGCTCAATGGACACCTTTTCATTCAGTTTATCATGTCCCAACAGAAGGGACATGATAAGTGGAGTCCTAGGAGCTGGAGGGATTGGTGAGGTGACCCACACAAACCCCAGAAGGGGAAGTCAGGTCCCGGACCATCACCAAAGTTCCAAGCCATCAGCACAAGTGAAAGGGAGGAAAGGAAGTTTCTAACAAAGTCCCTTAGTCTGTAGCAGAGACAATTAAGGTTGGAAGACGGAAATCAAAGGTTTCTGGGTACTGGCTGTCCTGTCCTCCCTGAACAAAGGGAGCCAGTGCAGCATGAAGAGGATTGAGCTTAGAATAATGAGACAAGCAACCCCCCCCCCCCAAAATAATTTCTAACTTACCTGATCCAAAACCTCCCGAGGGTTTTCAGCCTCTTTCTTGAGTTTTGTAAATAAGCCTTTTGGTGGGATTAAGATCTGAAACACAGGCAGGTTATTAACTCATTAACACTCACTTTGTGGTGATAGGGGCGGAGTGAGGGCTGGCTGGGTGAGTGGCAGAATGGCTTCTGGAGCCCAGCCTGTGACCCAGAGTTATATGGGGGTGTGGGGTTCAAGCAAATTTAGACAATGGGGGAGGCAGCTAGGTGGTGCAGTGGATAGAGCACTGGCCCTGGAGGTCAGGAGTAGCTGGGTTCAAATCCGACCTCAGACACTTAATAATTACTTAGCTGTGTGGCCTTGAGCAAGCCACTTAACCCCATTTGCTTTACAAAAATCTTAAAAAAAAAAAAAGATTTAGACGGTGGCCATCTCCTCCTCACTGGATGTGTCTGAAAAGAGCCTGGATGACCAATTGGCAGGGACGTGTCTAGAGAGGGTATTCTTAGCCAGGCCTAGCTGGCCTTTCAATGCAGACTCTAGAGGTAAGCCTGGCCCAGACCTTGGGTCTTCTATCACCATGCCCCAGGAGCTTTGGGGCTCATGCTCCCCCACAGGCCAGCTACTTTCCTGGTTAGGCAATGATCCAAGGGTTGGTCAGGGTGGGGTTGAGCCCAAGAGGTCCTTGACTTTGTTGCAGCATGAACTGCACCCCTTCCACAAGCAATCTAGATCAGAGCCTCATGACCTCCTGCTGCCATCAGCATCCTCGTACCAGCTATAGGATAAAACCCAAATGCCGCAGCTTGGCCTGAAGACTCTGCTCTTGCCCTCTCTGCTCACTTGCTGTTCCTACAACTTCATCTCCTCACCTCCGGCCTGCTGTCAGCAGCTCTTCTCAGGTTTTGGCTCACTGTCTCCCCAGGTTCTCCTCCGTTTCAATCTTATCCTTTAACAATCTCCAACAGCATGTGCTTCCCAAGGCCCTGTCCTAGGCCCACTGCTCTTCTTTCCCAACCCTTACTCACTGTCTCCCTTCCTCCTCCCTGCCTCCTTCCTCTCCCCCTCCCCTTCTCTGCCTCTATCTCCCTCTCCTTCCTCTCCCCTTGTCTCCCTCTCTTCCCCGTTTTTCTCTCTCCCCTCCCCAATCAGACCATCCATCATGGATTTGATCCTCTTTGTGCATTTCTAGATTCAGCCCCATTCTCTGCTCTTGGCCTCCCACATCACCAGATGTTTCCTGATCATTCCATCTGGATGTCTCAGAGACATCCTTGGAGAAAACAGATCTCATTTGCTTTTCCCCAAATCCAACTTCTACCAAACTTCCCCTAGTTCTGTCAAGAACTCCGGCATCCTTCCCTCTCCCAAGCTCTCAGCCTAAGACCACCCTCTGCTCCTTACTCCCATCACTATCATCAATTTAAGTGGATCTCTCCGACACTGGTCTCCATGCTGGCTTTCCCTTAAGAAGCTTGCTGCCTTTCACTGACTTATCTCCTGCCAGAATCCCTCAGGGGCTTCAAAGATTCTGCCTAAGTCTCAACTCAGGGCACCTTCCCTGGAATATCTCTGCAGACCCAGTCCCAGGTTCCCTACAGAACTTCTTGGTTGTTTTTTTTTAAAGGGGGAATTGGACCTTTCTGGAGTGTGTGTGTTCCTTTGTTGTCTCTGTACCCAGGCCAAGACCAGTTACAGAGGAAGGAGGTCCTTAACCCATTGACTGAACAGCTAATCGATTCTCCAAGATGAAGGGCTTCACTCTTCCTCTTCATAATTTCCAAGGGTCTTCCCCTGCCTGCCCCTGCCTGTCCTGCCCAGGTAAGTAGGCACCTTAGTGTACTGCTCCACCAGCTTGGTGAAATAGTTGAAGAGACTGTGCTGGGGACGTAGGAAATCAAACTGGTAATTCCGCTGCTCCTTCTGCATCAGCTGAGTCAGGAACTGGCGCCCATTGCGGGCTACAAACTGAGCAGTCAGCTTGACCACATCCAGGTCAAAGGCCGAGATAGAGGGGGGGTCAGCGATGAACTCAAACTCTGGAGGGGGCTCCTTGGGCACGATGGTCTCCTGGATCACTTGGGCCTGGACCTGAGTCAAGGGGGAGGGAGGAGAGTACATTAGTGACTGGTCACACACCACCTGCATGGCGGCCAGAGCCACTTCTGGGCCCTTGCAATGATCCTTTTCTAACAACCTGCCCACAAAGACACCAGCATTTTACAGCTACAGAGTGGTGATGTCAAAGGGGCTTCAAATGTTAGAGTAGACCACAAGCCCTCTGGTTAGCACGGCCCACCCTGAATTGCTCTGTTTTACTTGGCTCAGAGTTTACATTTATCTATGAATCTGCAGTGAATTTAACTGTTTTCCCAGGGTCAAGTGGCTAACTTTGCCTACAGATGGCACTCAATAAAGACTGGTTGAAGAGACACCTTGTGCAGCAGTGGATAGAATGCCAGCTCTGGGGTCATGAGATACGAGTTCAAAAAATGCAGCTTCAGTCACTAACTAACTAGCTGGACGAGTCACTTAACACAAATTGCTTCTTAAAAATCACAATTAAAAAATAAAAACAAAAACCTTATTGATGATGAGTCATATAGTCCCTCAATGTCTCATCTTAGAGAAAGAGAAGCTGAGGCAGAGTGGTGAAGAACTTACCAGTCAACAGGTGGTGAATGCTGAGCTGCTTGGGTTGTGACCTCCCACATCAGGAGAGAGGCCCGGCCAGGTCTCCCTCCCTCATCAAGGGGCCGTTTGTTAACCCAATGGAGACGTTACCAATAACTCTGGCATGTCCTTGCATGGCACTCAAGGGACAAAACTGAGGAGGTTTGGGAGCTGCTTTGAGGGAAGATGGGCTATTCAGCAAGAGGTCAGCGACCTGGGTCGTTTGTGACATGATAACAGCGTGCTGACAGTGACGGCACAAAGCTGGTCAAGCTAGAGGAACGAGGTCAGTGTCCGGTTCCAAGTGGACTCCAGTTTGTCCATCAGCTGGTCAGCTGAGAGCCCAATCTTAGGAGTTAATGACTAGATTCAGCATTGAAGCCTGGCAGAGTTATTACCAGGAGGGGATGGATTTGGAAAAGTTAAGAGTGACTTTACTGATTTAACAGTCTAAGCAAAGTGACCTAGTTAGTGCTAAGAATAGCCTACTGCTCTGAGGCCCAAGCTGGGTCTTGGAGGGATGGACTTCACTGCAATGCCAATACCTCTGAAAGAAGCTGATACTACCATGAAAGACACATTCAAGGAAGCACGAGCTGAAGCTCTGCCCACCGGCCTTTGACCAAATCCCAATAAGGGGGCTGAGAGCCCAGCAGGAACAGCCCCAGGCCAGCCCTCCCTTCCTCTGCCCCAGTTCTCACCAGCTGCTGGACTCCCTCTCCCATGGGAGGTAACTCAGGGTCCCAACTCTACACAAACCCACAACTCCAGTCATGGGCAAGGACATGGGGGCTCCCACTGTCCACACAAGCATTCTAGGAAGTGGCTGGCCCTCGCACCATGGGCTGACCCTAAGGAACACATGCTGCAGGAGGTTGTGCAAGGGCTCCCCACCCACCCCATGGCCCTGGCACAGTCAGTGCTCTTCATTCATTCATGACAAAAGGAGCTCCAGAGTCAGAAAACCTGGGTCTGAATCCCAGTCCTGCCCCCCCTCCACCCAACACAAGGTGGGAGGAGCAGCAGGCTGCACCTGAGGTTGCCTATTTGACAAGACCCAGATCTGGTTGTCTAACAGGCGAGGGCTGAGACTGGGTCCAGAACCCAGGTCTCCCAACACCAATAGCAATCCTACAGCTACAATAGGAAACGGTCTCTGAGTCGTAGGCCTCTCTAGGTGACCTGATCATCTAGGACATTTCTAGCTCAAAACCCTTGGACCCCAATACACAAGTTCAGTGGGTCAGAAGTCTAAGGACTAAGTCATTTCACTTATGGCCCAGCAGGGCGCGCAGGTGGGTGGTTCTCACCACAATGCTGAGGGGTGGGTGAAGGTGCCAACTTCCCAGTCCAGTCCAGAGACAGAAATGTTTATTTAACTGAATCAGGGGGAAACGTGCTCAGAAAGGTGAGAACAAACCTGCTGTCTGACACTTAGCCCAGGTGGAAGGAGGCCCCTACGAACCTGGTGCTTACCTTCTACCTGGAAGGTTGGTAGTGGGTGACATCCTGCTCTACTAAGGGGTTTTCCTCTTTTTGGTTTCCCCTGTGACATACAGGATTATAAGGAGTAGAGAAGGAGACAGAAGAGACCTGGAAGAACTTGGCCTAGAGGGGGAAGGCTCAGCAAAGGAGGGTCCCCGGGGGGTCACAGGCCCCAAGGTGTGGCTCCCTTCCCACTCAAACTGAGGGACGGGGATTGGGGGGTGTGTGGGCTGTACCTTCTGGGGCAGCTGTTGCTGGGAGGCCTGCTGCTGCTGCTGCATGACCTTGGGGATGGCGGCCGAGGGCTCCTGTGCCTTCCCCTCCTTGAACTCGCTGACTTTGTGCCGGTAGTAGGCATGGTACGGGTCATTCGGGTTGAGGAAGTTGAACTTGGGGTTGTTGATTTCATTTTGGCGAATCCGAGCTTCAAACTCTGGCCCGTTTCTGAAAAAGGACCCGAGAGTCAGCAGTGGAGTGGTCTCTGGTTTTCAGTGCCCCAAGATACATTCCCAGCAAGTTTCTGGTCCCAAAGTGCACCTGGGCTGTATCCCACTAGAGGGAACAGCTGGGAGACATCAGGATCTGTCGGAGCTCAGCTATCAGTCTTATCTCCCAAACCACTGAGCTCTCCATGTCCTGCCCCAGAGGCAGGGTCCAAGAGACATCTCCCATATCACCCCTACCCCTCCCTTGGTCTAGGAAGAAAGGAGCTGGCAACCAAAAGGAGGGGGCAGGAATGAGTGGGACCTGAGTTCTAATTCAGTCTCAGACCTTTCCTAGCTATGGGACCCTGTGCACATAGCACAGAATGTCTGTTGGTCTTAGTATCCTCATCCATCCCAGGAGAGGGCAGTGGGATTCCTTCCTGCTCATGAGCTTGGGTCCCATGACTCCTCAGCCCCCCCACCCCCACCCCAGCTGTTGAAAGCCTGGGATAGTGGCACTTTCAGATCCTGGCAGGAGGGCCATGTGGAACTGCTTTCAAATCTACCAGATGCTCCCCCCTCTCTTAGCCTCAACTGCTCATGTGTTACACAAGGGAGGTGGGCTCTATGACTGATGCTGGGGTCCTTTCCAGATCTAAACCCGTTGAGAATTTCTTTGAAGTCTCCCAGTCAGTGTCCCTGCCATGGAAGACCCTGCAGCAGAGGCCTGCTTCCCCTAAGGAAGACCAAGAGGGCCCTGGCTGAATGCTGCTCCCCTTGGTTGGTTGGGCCCTGGGCAGGGAAGAAAAGCAAAGAGAGGTCCAGGCCCCCTTAGGAGCCCAGGCCCAAGAAAAGGACATCTCTGAACTCAAGGGAAACTGGGGGGTCTAGAGGACAATCCAAAAGCACAAGGGGCAAATCACTGATGTGTTTGTATTCATTTTAGCATTATTGACTCAAGTCACATGAAATGGTTTTTGGAGCCATGGGTTCTCCCTCAGTTGGTTGGGGCCAGGGAGCAGGGTTGCTGGGTGCATGCATCCTGAACCAGAAACAGCAAGGGAAGGGGCAACCCAGCGCTCACAGCTGAGCCTGCAGCTTCCTCCTCACCTGCCTCTTCCCTTCAGTGCAGGCTAAGGATCTAGGCAGCTCAACAGCAGGGAGACAAGGAGCTGCCTTGTTCCCAGGTTTCAAAACTGCTTCTAGATCAGATGGGGGGGGAGGGTGTTTATCCACAGGAACTAATGCTGGGGAACACGGCCAAAAGATAATGCTGGAACTGCCCTGCCCTGGGGTCAGCTGGAGGGCTAGCCTGAGACTTGGGATGATCTGAGTTTGAATTCAGCCCCAGAAAATGACCAACTTAGTGGGCAAATCTCTAACCCTCTGATTGCCTCAGTTTCCTCAACTGTAAAACGAGGCTAACAACAATGCCTGCTGCCCAAGTTTACTATGAAGATCAAATAAGCCACTTCCCAACTAACTGCAGGCATTAGGGAAATGAGAGTTATTATTCAATGGCAACAAAATCTCCCAAGGACAAGTATGCTAACTCGGGATGCTGGAAAGGGCTAAGTGTTTTCTTTCAAAGTCATCAAAAGCTTCCCCTGCCCTGCTCCATAGGAGAAGGACAAGAGCAGCCTGGAACAAGATGCCCTTCCTCCCCTGCCCCAGAGGATGTTGAGAGTTTCAAGACCCCGATTCCACTCTAGGTCTAGCAGTTCACATCAAGGGCTCACAAAAGAGGAAAAGACTGCTCCTTAGAAGCCCTGACAGTGCTGGATCTCTCTGAGAGGCTACAGTGCTGGTCAAGCTCAGGGGCTAGAGACCTGTGCTTCACCATCACTCCTCTGTATCTTACTGTATATGTTTACCATGGGAGGCTACAAAAAGGTCCTTGGGCCTCCCTGGGCTGACAGTCCTAAGTAGGTTCCTGTTCCTTCCAAAGCATAGACTGCTGAAACACACGGACATCTGTGGAACGTCCAATGGGCCAGTTTCTGATATGAAATGTGAAGATGCTTTTACCACAAGAGCCCCTGGCAGCTCAGGCTCAGACTCTCCCTCTACCCTAGGACTGTTGGTGGGGTTCTTCCAGGCCAGAGAGGAGAAATGGCAGTAATGCGTACTCACTACACTTGGGGGGGGGGGGGGGGGAATAGGGTAAGTGGGGAGAAAGAGTCAAAGCTTCAGGGACATATAAATGAGCAGTTCTCACTAAGAAGTTGGGGCCTGGCAGAGCAGAGGAGGGGCCCCTCTCTCCACCAAGCCCAATGCAAGTCAGCAGGAAGAGTTTGGGCCTACATCGGAAGAAGCCACAAAGTAGCACCAAGGTGACTTCAAGCCCACCCCAGGAAGCTTCTCAGGGTCCCACAGCCCCCTAGATCCACCGATAGTCCTCATACAAAGTCAGTTTGCAATGGAGACATCCTGCCCCACAGTGGGTACTCCCAGACACGGTCAGAAGGCTGCCCACTGGAGGCCTTCCCTGGGGTGGGAGAAGGGGGTACCCTATCCTGCCCCAAAGAGTGGCTACAGGAAACGATTTAAAACTAGGTGATCTCCGCAATGCTAGGGGTACAGGGAAGCATGGGCAGTTTTCTAGGAGCACAACACCAGACACCAACATGAGGCTTCTTAAGTGCACTCGCAAGCACCATGACCTACCTGGCGACAAAGCTGGCGGTCTTGTCCACAATATTCCTAACCTCAGGAGGTGGGTAGATGATTCCCACAACAGGCTTGGATGGGGTAGAGTCCTCCTTGGAAGTTTCCTCTTCTGGGGGCTGCAAGGACAATAAATGATGAACAAAGACAAAACTAGACCTCAAAGCCAAAGAACCCCAGCAGCAGGGCCCCAAGGTAGCAGGGAGGGTCTAATCATAGAGCATCAGAGGCCTCCCCCTACAAGGCTCTGCTCCAGGCCTGCTCTCCCACAGCTCCCAGAGCTCTGAAGGTAAATCTAATGTCCCTGGTCACACCCCCTCTTCCCCATCCCCTATTCTGCCCAACAGAAACAATTAGGCCCTTCAAGTATCTGGAAGCTGCTCTCTGTATTCCCCTGAGTCTTTTCCACATTAACCACCCATGTCTCACACTCCCCCATTCTACTAGCTCAGCTTCATGGGTTCTGATTTCCAGGACCCTCCTCATTCTGGACACCCTCCACCCTGACCAAAGTACAGTGTGTCTGAGGTTTTCTTGGCTGGAGGGGTTTGCCATTTCCTTCTTCAGATGAGGAACTGAGACCTTTAGGGAATAATGACCTGACTTGAGTCACATGGTTAAAAGGCCACATTTGAACTCAGATCTGCCTCATTGACTCCACTGCATCACATGACTGCCCTCAGACCACTTTTACTAAATAAATGCTTTTGGTTACCACACACTCCAGGAGGTTCTTCTAAGAGACATTAACTCCAAATCTACTGGTAGCTTACTGCTGCCACCAGCCCAGAGGACACAGTTTGGTAGACTGTAGGCACTTAATGTGTGTCGGCCGACAAAACCAATCTTCTAACTCTTTTGGCCAACATGAAAACAACTAAGATTCAACAGCATTAAAACAAAGCTCCTATACTTTTTTCATGGCATAATTAATATGGATATATGTTTAGCAGGGTTATTTTACATGTATGTTATAGATTCATCTGTCAGAGGGAGGGGGAAGGGAAAAATGTGAAAGTCAAAACCTTGCACAGAAATGGATTGTTGAAAACTACTGTTGGGAGCGGCTATGTGGCACAGTGGATAGAACACCGGCCCTGGAGTCAGGAGTACCCGAGTTCAAATCTTACCTCAGACACTTAATAATCACCTAATTACCTAGCTGTGTGGCCTTGGGCAAGTCACTTAACCCCATTGCCTTGCAAAAATCTTAAAAAACAAAACAAAACTAAAAAACCCCCACTACTGTTGCATGCAGTTGGAAAAATAAATGTATGTGTGTTTGTGTGTGTGTATGTATATGTATAATGGACATATATTTAAAAATAAATAAAATACATAAAATCAAAAACTCAAAGCTCTTATTAGGAAAAGGAAAAAGGAACATCCTGCAGAAATCTGAAGAGCTGCGGTGGCCTCAGACTAGCAGCAGGTACCACATTTTCAGAACTTCTGCAGGTCAGAATGGCTCCTTCCTCTTGCTTCCCCTCCCCCATCCTGAGGACCTGCCAAGGGGGAACCTCTTTAAACTCCTTGGTCCTGTGGTCTGATGGGCCAAAAAAGGGAAGGAAGAGGTCCTTGTTCTCATCACTTTCTGTTCATTCAGTCTATTTTACCTCTGGCTCCCCTCCCAGCTCTTCCACCAGAATGGTGTCTTTCTCTCTATCTGGGGACATCTGAGAGCTTAGAAGTGGCACCCAAAATAAAAGACCAGGTCTCTGAAGGGAAGGGGACAAAAGGGGATGGACAAAGCAACTATACTGGTTTCCTGGGCTTCTGCCAGCCCCCCTGGCCCTGCTACAGGACCCCATTCTCAGAAGGTCCTTTTTTTGTTTCCTTGTCAGTGATGGGGGGGGGAGGTGACTTTCCAGCTGGATGGAAAGAAAGAATTCACCAGGTGAAGAGGCAAGAGGGAGGCCCTTCTAGGGTGGGAGGATGGGGGGAGAGAAGGCAGACAAGTGCTGAAGAACATGGAGGAAGACTATTTCTGAACCCCTGCTTGTGACCAAGGACTAATTTTTCCAGCTCTGACCTCAGGAAACTCTTGAAAGGGCAAATGAGAGAGAAATGAGCTCCCGTGGCCCCATTCCTTACTTTGCGATGAGAAGCAGAGAAGGACGCTATCGTCACTTATCATCACAGATGTTCTACAGGAGAAGAGATGAGTAGGGAGCCCACCTATCTCATTAGGGCTCTCTTAAAACCTGAGTCTACAAGGAGGTGCCCCCAAAAGGCTTCTAATTTAGTCACACCTGCCCTGGGGTGATGTGAAGCTTAGGTAAAACAAGGCTCATTGCTCTCAGGGAGGTCTGGGCAAGGCAGCCAGGTGAGGGAAGGCAGAGGTCACTGTCAAGGGTAGGAGGGTGATCATGTCAGTCAGCAAAGATAAGGAGGTGAAGGTTGAGGAAGCAAGGGTGCCACAGAGCAGCATGAGACATCTTGGTCTTTCTTTTCCTATCATCCCTCACCCCAAGAGACTGAGTGTTTTTTGTTTTGAGGCAAAGTGTCAGCCTCACAAGATGTGTTCCCAAGCATTCTTGCCCCCAGGGACTCCACTACAACATTCACTAAACATCCGGTGCCTGCTGGGTTGGGCAGTGGAGGAACCAGCCTGAATAAGCAGGGTCTGGCAGAAGCTGAGTTCAGAACAGTCAGCCCCTCCAGGCATCAGGGGAAAGACACAAAGGACCACCAGTCTAATAAAAACAACCCTACGAGGCAGAATTCAGGTCTCAGCAAGGAACAATCTTGCCTCCAGAAGACTGATACAGAATTCTTTCTGTTATAGGCTAAGAGGCAGGCAGGGAATCCAAGGTATGGACTCAACTGGCCCACTTTGTGAAACTTCATCCACAGGCTAGGTTAGTGTATTTTACTTACTTACTACAGTTGGGAAATTAAGAGGCTTGCTCATTGGAAGGAAAGTTATGGCAAAGCTGGACAGCAGGCTAAAAAGCAGAATTGTCATTGCCACCAAAAGTCCACATGGTTCAAGTTAGGGTTTTTCCAGTAACAATCAAGAGCTGTGGGAGGTGAATTCTAAGGAAAGCCAAGCACTGGAGAAGTGACTTTCAAATTATGGTGCCGGAGAAGACTTGAGAGGCCCTTGGACAGCAAGATCAAATTGGTCAATATTTAATTAAATAAATTAATTCAAATTATTCACTGGAAGATCAGTACTAAAGCTGATGCTTAAATACTTCGAGACAGGACTCCTTAGGTAAAGGCCTTGCTATTGAAAAGGGTTGAAGGCAAAAGGAGAAGGGGATGGCAGAGGATAAGATGGAGAGATGGCATTTTGGAAGCAACAAGTGTGAGCTTGTATAGACTCAAGAGAGTAGAGGACAGAAGGGTCTAGAATGCTATGGCTCATGGGGTCACAAAGAGCTGGACATGATTGAAAAGCATCATTCAAGTCAGTAAACATTCCCTGGATATTCTGTGTCAGGCTAGGCTTGGAAGAGGTGGTATATGATTTGAACCTTTGAGCCTTCTCAGGAACATGGATGAGGAAGAATGATGCCCCAGGGGGACATTGTACTTGGGGACAAAAGTAGAACACAAGAGAGGGAAGCCTTGGCTAGTATAACAGTGGAGAGGTTGGTTACAGAGATGAGGGTCTGGGGAGCAAAGGTAAATCTGGAAGGATCAAGAAAGGTTGAAAGTGCTAACATGTTTTGTTTGACTATGTTTCCTCCAAGGAAGGATTCTGAGGAGGGAGGTGGGTTAGTAAACCTTTTTTTTTTTTTTGGTAAGGCAATCAAAGTTAAGTGACTTGCCTAGGGTCATATGGCTAGGAAGTATGAAATGTCTGAGGTCACATCTGAACTCAGGTCCTCCTGACTCCACAGCCCCTATTCTAGGCCTTGGAGCCACCTAGCTGCCTGAAGATTTTTACACGCACAAAGAAGTGTTGGAGGGGAACCAGACAGCAGTTTTGTTACTACTTTGTTAAACTTTGTTTGCATTTTATATAAATAAGTACAACACTGTTACAATTCTTGAATAATCTTCCTCCATTTTTGTATCTAGAATTGTTTATAGCACTGACCCTGGAGTCAGGAGCATCTGAGTTCAAATGAGGCCTGTGTGACCTTGGGCAAGTCACTTGACCCCATTGCCTTAAATAAACAAAATTTCAAAAAAGAAAGGTTGGCGCCAGATTTTGTGAAAGGCTTTAGATGTCACACTATTATATTCAGGAGACAATAGAGATAAATGAAATTTTTTGGGAAAGAGATGGGGCTTTCTTAAAGACCCTGGCAGCTGGGTGAATGAACAACTTAAAAAAGATGAAGTATTTACTTTGTGGTAAGCTTTGAGGATACAAGTGGGAGACAGTTTCTACCCGCAAAGAGCTTACATTCTTTTAAAAAATTTTTTAAAATGCTAAACTCAAGCTAACACCGGACAGGGACCACTTCTAAACGTAAAATAGACCAGAGTAAAAGCTAACTATATGGAAATATCAATGTTTTATGGAGTGCTTGCTTTTTTTAAAAAGCAGAACTTTCTTCTGTTCTGCCAGTTTGCTCGAGTTTTCTTTTCTTTTTTCCCCTCCAAGGCAAGGCAGTGAAGTGACTTGCTCAAGGTCACTGGGCTAGGGCCCGGCTGCCCCGTAAATGAACCATGCATGTGGCGAGGAGGTCTAGCAGGATAACACTGACATGGAGCCCGTGAGAAAGGCGGGGAGCCACGCCAGAAGCCGGAGTGGAAGCTCTGCCAACACGGACCGAAGTGCGCGGTATTTTCCTTTTTCTCGCGGTTTCTCTCTCTGTGGGAGGGGGACCTATGTTTACTTTTACGAGCCATTTTAGGAACGCGTCAATAAATTCTAAAAAGCAAGACAATCTTTGTGAAGAGCGAGAGCAATTATTATTAAACGCCAAGGTGAGTTTTCTTTTTTGGCCTCTGAGCGAGGGGCATTAGATCCTCCTTCCGTTTTCCTCAAATCAGCGGGAAAAGAGGCGCTTAAAAAAAGGCGCAGGCAGGCCGAGCCCGTCCTCCGGGCGCCTCCTCGGTCGGTGGGATCACCGCGCCCCGGGCCCGTGGGCCTGGGCTTCACCCTCGGGGCCCCAGGCAGGCGGAGGGGCGCGGCGGGGGCCCGGGGCGCCACGCGGACCCGGCCCGGCGAGGCCCAGAGCGCGGGCTCCCAGGGGGCGGCGCGGCGGCGGCGCGGGGCCTGCCGGGAGCCGGAGTTCCGCCCTCCCCGGCGCCATGGCGGCCCCGGGCCTGCCGGGCCTCTCCCCTCCCCCGCCCTCCCGCCGGCCGCCGGGGGCCGCGCGCCGCCTACCTGCTTGGGCTCCGTGGCCACGGGCGGCGGCGGCGGCACCGCCTGCACCGGGCCCGCCGGCATGGCTGCGGCGCGGGCGGGCGGGGCTGCGGCTCCGACGCGGGCGGGCGGCGGGCGGCGTCAGCGGCGAGCCGGGCGCTCGGAAGATGGCGGCGGCGGCCGAGCGGGCGGGGCGGGCGCTTCCGGTCCCTCCCCTCGCCTTCCGGCGGACGCCCGCCCCTCCCCGCGCCCGGACGCGCCGGCGCCGGCGCCGTTGCCATGGAGACGGCCCCGCGGGCGGCCGCGGGGGACTCGGCTGGGAGCGGCCGCGGAGCCGAGGAGCCGGGCCGGGGGCTCGGGGGTCGGGAGCTGCGGGGACCGTGCCGAGAGCTGCCGCGGCGCCGCCGCCGGGGGCGGGTGAGCGCGGGGCGCCCTCCCTGGGGCCACCCTTCCCCTCCCTGGGGCCACCCTTCCCCCGGGAGCCCCGCCCTCACCTGGGGACCCTCGAAGCCCCCTCCTCCCCCTCCTCCCTGGGATGCCCCCCCAGCCCCGCGCTCCCCCGGGGGCCCGCCCTGCTTAAAGTCTGGACCCCCTGGGGGGGACCATCCTCCTTCCTGCCCCCTCAGGGAGCGTGTGCCCACACCTGAGAGCTCGCTGCCCTCCTGCTTGGCATCCCTGTGCCACCCGCAGCCCTCCTTCCCCAAGAGCCCACCCCGGTTCCCCTGGAGGGAGACCCTTCCACGGAAAGCCCCTCTCCCTCCGCATCTGGGAGGTCCCCCGACTCGGATACCACCCCCTTCCCCAACCCTATTCCTACTGCCGGGAGCCTCTGCCCTGTTGCTTCATCCCAGGAGGACCCCTTCCCATCCAAGATCTCTTACCCTAGCCATTCCGTGGTACCTTCAGACAGTCTCCCCAGATGCCACCTCGAGATCCACCCGCACTCCTCCCCCCTGCAATCTCTCCGCTCATGCTATGTGTCCACCTTGTGTTAAAACTAGCAAGTTAGAGAGACAACAGGAGGCCTGCCTTCGGGGGCAACACATTCACAAGCATATACGACCGGGAAACAGGCCTTTCTTAGCCCTTCTCCGGGTCAGAAGGCCGGGGCTCCCGGCTCAGCTTTGCTCCTGGCTCCCTCTGTGAAGCTGGGCAGATCTGTGATTTTGCCAGCATCAAGAAAACCCGGGAGAGCCCTCCAGCAGGGCAGACCAGTTCTCAATCTGTTTGACCAGATTTCAGAAGCTTTGTGGGTCATGGACCCTGCTGACAGTCCAATGAAATCTACAGACTCCTCCGAATCCTGTTTTAAATGAATCAAATGAAATGGGATTATAAAAGATGCCAAGGAGAGTTTGTCAGTTAACCCCTTTATGAGCCAGGCCCTCTACTAAGCTAGAACATTGTATTTCACTTAAACTGAAATCCACTTATTAAATTTGTTTTTTTAAAGCCATTTATGAATCTCAGGTTAAGAGCCCCAAGGAGTCCTGGAAAAAGGCCCGAGTTCCAGAGAGGTTGATGCCCTGGGTCACCCAGCTCTGGAATTGGAATCAAGTCCAGGGTCCTTAGCCTTTCAATTGTACCTTCAGTCTCCCCAGCTTTGGGATCACAAACCTGTCCATCAGCAAGCACTAACTCAACAGTCATATACCAGGGAATGCAAATACAAGCCCAGAAAGCAAGCTTTCCCCTCTGGAAGCTTCTGTTTCAAGGGGAAAGACAACACAAGCTTAATGGTGTTGGGAGTAGCAGAGGGCAGAGAGGGTTCCCTTCCAGAAGAGCTCAGTCAGTGAGAGAAGAAGAGATGGGAGGTTCTGAATCAGGCCCCTCATTTTACAATTGAGGAAACTGAGGTCCAGGGAGGAGACATACCTTGGGTCACTCAAGGGAGACAGCCCCTGCAGCTCCACTTATTCTTCGGCCTTCCCCAGGTCATCTTTTGGTCGTCAGGATGGCCCATCTCCTGGGGAACCAAAACTGCATGGACAGCTTGAGGAAGGACATCACAGACCTGCAAGGAGCCATCGTGGACGTGTTCTCCCGAGCTGGGGCAGTGCGCTTCCCCTCTTGGAAGTTCCCTAACAAGATGTCCTGTGACCTGGACTTGGTATCTCTCTTGGAACACTATGACCATGTGGAAGGGAATCCTGAGTTCACTCAGCTTTCTCATGTGGTGCTCCTGGAGCTGGTGATCGACAGGTGAGCAGGTTGCAGCTTTTTAACCACAGGAGCCATCCAGAACTGGCATGATAGGCAAGCCCCCATGGGTGGAGGTGTCTGAGGAAGAAAACACTAGCGGCATCAATATTCCACTTTTTTTTTTTTTTAGTTTTTGCAAGGCAATGGGGTTAAGGGGCTTGCCCAAGGCCACACAGCTAGGTAATTATTAAGTGTCTGAGGCTGGATTTGAACTCAGGTACTCCTGACTCCAGGGCCAGTGCTCTATCCACTGTGCCACCTAGCTGCCCCTTGATATTCCACTTTAAGGGTTGCAGATTGTTTTCCTTAGTTCCCAACAAGGACCAATGACATTATGAGGGTAACATAATGGTCAACTCGCTCTCTTCTCCTGAGTCATCAAAAGTCCAATAGCAAGGCAAAAGTCTGGATGAATAGTGGTGGCATGGGGTACAGTAAGTAACCTTGGTCTTTCTAAATTAAGGTTTGTCTGAGGCCATGCCCATTCAATGACTAAAGACTAGGTAAAAATTGAAACAAAAGATGGCCTAATTTACCATCACAAAATTATCAGTCTGGGGAAAGACCTTCAGAATTTCTGGCAGAACACAAAATAATTGGTATTTATACTCCTTCTAAGACTTCCATCAGAACCTAAACGATGAACCACCCAGGGCTCCTTGAGGGCCATTATTGGCCAATCTATGAAAGCCAGAGTGATTTGGGTTTAAAGGCAAGTCAGGTCACACCATTTGAAATGCAATGGGCTTTTTTGTAAAGTCTCTTTCCAGCAACTACAATTGGATCCTTACAATTATATTCCCATTTTACAGATGACAAAACTGAGGCTTAGGGTGGTTAAGTCACCCAGCCAATAAGTATCCCAAGCCTGATTCAAACTCTGGTCTCCCAGAGTCCAGATTTAGGACTATGAACTGCACCACCATACCTCCTACCCTTTCTAAGGTGCTATGGAGAGGGTGGGGATCTATGTTGGTCTTGGCTGCTTAGGTGCTTCAGGAGTCAGCTCTGTTCTTGCTGCTCCTATAAAGAGAAAATGGGCCAGGAAAGGTGCTGAGATGATCTGTGTGTGGGGTAAGAGGTGAGCCTCTCAGCTACAGTCCTGACTGCTGTTTATCAGTAGTAAGATCCTGGGCTGGTCACTGCCTCTCTGGGGGCCTCAGTTACTTAACTTGGACAGGATACCCACAAAGACACCAAGATTGAAAGACAAGAGAATTCAGCTTCCAAGCTTTGGAGGGACTGATTGTCACACTTGAATTTTATTAAAAGAGAACCTATAGGGGACACCTAGGTGTCACAGTGGATAGAGCACTGGTCCTAGAGTCAGGAGTTCAAATCTGGCCTCAGACATTTAATAATTACCTAGCTGTGTGACCCTGGGCAAGTCACTTAACCCCATTACCTTGCAAAAACAAAACAAAACCAAAAAAAGAGAACCTATCCTAGGGCCAAGGGACATGTCCTTTTTCTCTGTTCTAAGATCTTGTAGTTTTGTGTGGTGGGGAATCCTCTGGGGAAGGCTGGGGTGTCAAACATGTAGGAACCTAATAGATCCAAGGGATTTAGATAAAGGTTCTATTTTTCTGAAAGCAAGCTATAAAATTGTAGAGGGCAGGAAGCCCAGTTACACTACAGGGAAAGCACTGGGATTTCCTCTCCATCTCAAATAAGACCCAGAGTTCTAGGGGTTACCCTGGAGGATGGGAGATACCCAGATTCCTTATGTGAAGTGCTGATCTGGGCCTGACTTGGCCACAAATTCCCCTGTGAACATAAATGAGTAATCTGCCTGGATGGGCCCCATTTTCTCCAGCTGCAAAATGAGTGGGGTTTGGAAAGCAGTTTGAAATTATGCAAATAAAATGATCAAATTTCCATACCAGAGATTCTATTATTGGGTTTATCTTCCAATCTAAGACCCACCCCAACTAATATTCCCTGTTCTAAGGGCCTTCCCAATCTTGACATTCCCAGTCCTGTCTTTCCCTCTATGGCCCCTCCCAGCTCTGATATGTCCTATTCTAGGACCCCTCCCATTGGCATTCCTTCTTCTAAGACCCCCCTCCCAGCCTTGATATTCCTTGTTCTAAGGCCTCTACCAGTCTTGACTTTCCCTGTTCTAAGACCCCTCTCAGCCCTGACATGCCTTGTTCTCAGCCCCCCTTCCTCCAGCCTTAAGCTTCCCTGTTCTAAGGCTTCTCTCAGCTCTGACATTTTCCCTGTTCTATGGGCCCTCCCAGGTTCTGACTTGTGATATTCAAACCTGCTCAAAGAGCAGATTTCCCATTTTTAGGACCTTCCTTTCTCTCTCCTAAAGAGAGAGTGGTGTTTTTTGCTTGTGGTCATGGTTGGTATTGGTTGAACTTCCCTTTAGGTAACTACCCAACTCTTCCCTGAACCCTAGCCATTCCATCCCAAGCTTTTTTCCCTTGCATCAAAGTCTTGTCAATACACAGTCTTTCTTTTACCAAATCTCGAGTCCTGCTGTGATGCTCCTACAGTGCCAAATCCAGATAAAATATAATCTGTGTCCGTAAGGAGCTCACCCTAATAATAGGGGCAGGGGTGCGGTGAAGAACATGAACATGTAGCCACAATACAGAAGGAGCCCATGGAGGTTTGGGAGGGAGGGAGGATCAGCATGACTGGCAGGTTGGTGTAGGTGGGAACAAGGCCTTTGATAGAGAGGAGGAGGGAGAACGAGTCCAATTTGTGGGGCCATTGTTGCAGACCTGGAAACAGGAGGTAGGGTCTGCTGGTCAGAACCCAATCTGGGCTGTAGTGACTGGATCTCTAGTGGAACAAAGGAGACAAGGGGCTTAGTCAAATAAAAGTCACATGCTGGCCTTTACCTTGGCCCATGGCAAGCTCAATGGGAATTGGGGCAGCTAGGTGGGGCAGTGGATGGAGCACTGGTCCTGGAGTCAGGATGACTTGAATTCAAATTTGACCTAGACAATACTTAGTCACCTAACCCCATTCATTGTCTTGTAAAAAACAACAAAAAATAAAGTGGGTGAGCCTTTTTCCTGGAACTCCTGATGAGACAGATGTGTGGTAGTGGTAGGAATGGTCTCCAGGCCTGGCTTTGTTTTTCTTGCTTTCTCAGTGGGGTGGAGTGAGGGGAGAAGAATGTGGATTTTTTTTTTCGTTTTAAAGATTTTATTTATTTTGAGTTTTACAATTTTCCCCCCCAATTTTACTTCCCTCTCCCCACCCCCCACAGAAGGCATTTTGTCAGTCTTTCCATTGTTTCCATGGTATACATTGATCTCAGTTGAATATGATGAGAGAGAAATCATATCCTTAGGAAAGAAAGTATAAGCGATAACAAGATCAGATGAAAATATCAGTTTTTTTTTTCCTAAATTAAAGTTAATAGTCCTTGGTCTTTGTTCAAACTCCACAATTCTTTCTCTGGATACAGATGGTATTCTCCATTACAGACAGCCCCAAATTGTCCCTGATTGTTGCACTGATGGAATGAGCGATGTTGCTGTTAGAGTATACACTATTTTTCTGGTTTTGCTCATCTCATTGAGTATCTGTTCATGCAAATCCTTCAAACTTCCCTGAATTCCCATCCCTCCTGGTTTCTAACAGAACGATAGTATTCCATGACATACATAGACCACAGTTTGCTAAGCCATTTCCCAATTGAAGGACATTTACTTGATTTCCAGTTCTTTGCCACCACAAACAGGGCTGCTATGAATATTTTTGTACAAGTGATGTTTTACCCTTTTTCATCATCTCTTCAGGATATAGACCCAGTAGTGGTATTGTTGGGTCAAAGGGTACGCACATTTTTGTTGCCCTTTGGGTGTAGTTCCAAAAAGAATGTGGATCTTAAAAAAAATAACATCGTATTTTTTAAAAAGAAATATGTAAACTTGAGAGTCCTGAGACCAATACACCCTCTTTAATCCGAGTTCTCAATGATTTGGATCTTTTTCCCAATTTTTTTTTTTGACTTAGATCTTTGAGCTGAAGGTGTGGGTCAGCCATTAGGGGTCAGGTATTCAATGTTTATCTTTCCTATATTTCTTCTTTTATTAGATTGGAAGGAAGTTCAGGCTAATGCTTTTTTTCTGAGGCCACCCCCCCATTCACCCTGTCTGATTGACCTAAAGTTGTTTGAGTGTTACTGCCCCCATTCCCTTCCCATTAGCTTTGTCAAGCATTTGGTACATATTAGGTGCTCAATAAAAGCTTGTTGCCTTCTTGGAGACTATGCAGAATCCTGAGGAAGTGGCATTCCCTACCCTCAGTGAGCTTCTGGGAATCCTAGCAGGTGAGAGTTGTAGGTATCCTTAGAACATAGAATATAGAATATCAGGAACTGGGAAGGGCCTTAGAACAGGGAATGTCACAGTTGGGAAGGGCCTCAGAACAGGGGATGCCAGGGCTAGGAGGGACCTCAGATCAGGGAATGCCTGAGTTGGGGGTGGTCTTAGCACAGGGGATGTCAGAGCTGGGAGGGACCTTAGAACAGGGAATGCCAAAGCTGGTAGGAACCTCAGCACAGGGAATGTTAAGTCTGGGAGAGTCTTTAGAAAACCTTTTCATTTAGACTCTACTAGGTAAGATTTGAACAGACTCAGTTACTAGCCTAAATTGACATTGGGAGGGAGGGGCTCCTGGTTCTAGGTTGAGGTCCCAATCTACCTGGTTATGTGGCTTTGCAGGGGCTACTTCCCCTTTTCAGGTCCTGTTTCTCACCCATGGAATGAGTGAAGGCTGGGTGATCCCTAAAGCCCTAGGTCCTTATCTCTCTCTGCTTGTTCTGGGTCCCATCTGTCCAGATACCTGAGCTTCTGTCCCAGAAGGCCTTGTTTTTTCTTACTGATAGCTGTCCAAGGTGCTCACAGTTAGCTGGTCCTCAGGTTGCCTTGGTATCCAAGAGCATCGATTAGCTCCCTTGGACATCCAGTTCCTCAAGGCCTGGCTGCTTCCTGGGAGAGGGGTCAGGCTTATCTCCTTGACCTTGACTAGGTCAGCATCATAATGGATCAGTCCTGAGATGGCAGAGGGGGAGTCTTAGGGATGCCCAGCAAGATGGCCGGAGGGTCTTCTCTGGTCCCTCCATCTGTGTGTGTCTCTCTCTTTGTCCCCAGGCTCCTTTTACTTCTCCAGAGTTTCACCAGCTACACAGACAACATCACCAACAATGATCTGATCCCTGTCCCCCAAGAGGTGGGGCCCTGCATGTCCATTGGGCTCACAGTGCGCAAGTACTGGATCAGCATGCTGAAACTAGGAGAGCTCTACAGGAAATTATTGACTCAGGTAGGGATGGCCCGCCCTGCCTGGCACTTGGACCTGGCTCCAGACAGCAGGTTCTACCCCCCATCCAAGGAGAGGCTGCCTGAAAATGGGTGGGTGGTGTCACATACCAGGACTTTTCCCTCTGCCTAGGTCTGGGGGGGGGGTCTTCTCTCATTTCTTACTTTTGTTGTATTTTGCAAAATTCACTTTTGGTTTGGTGGTTATTTCCATTTCTATTGTTGTCAATATTGTGCATACTATTATCTTGGCTCAGCTGAACTCATTCTGCATTCATTCACGTGGCTCATCCCATGCCTCTTTGCATTTCTTATATAATCAGTTCTTATAGCACAATGATATTTCACAGATTCCCCCAAACCATGGACATCTATCTGCTTGGTTTTCAATTCTTTGCAATCATAAAGACTACCACTATAAATATTTTCGTTTACATGGCTTCCTTGGAGTATAAGCCCAGTAATAGAATCTCTGGTATGGAAATTGGATTATTTTATGTGCATAATTCCAAAGTGCTTTCCAAAATGGTTGTACCATTTCACAGTTCTACCAACATATTAGTGAGCCTATCTTTCCACAGCCCCTCCAGCATTGACTCTTCCTTTCTTTTGCTATCTTGGCAAATTTCCAGGGTGTGAAGTGAATCCTCAGAATTGTTATGATTTGCATTTCTCTCATGATTAGTAACTTGGAGCATTTTTTTTCATGTGGTTGTGAATCCTGGCCCGTTTCTTCTTTTGGTACATTCACATACTTGACCACTTATTGTAAAGTGGCTTTTGGTCTTTTATACCCACAAACATGCATGCACTTATGTGTATCTGTGTATCACAAAATATAAAATGGATATTTTATAATATTTATATATTATTATCCATTTATCTTGGATATTAACCCCTTATCGAGAAATTTGACACATAGATTTTTTTTTTCCCCATTTGACCCCTTTCATTCCTAAATCCTGATACTGCATTGTTGACTATGCAGACACTTTTCAGTTTCACAGAGCTATTTTATCTTTTGCATTTGCTTCTACATCTTTGGGTTAAGAATAGATTTTTTTTTTAAACCATAGCTGTGAGAAATAAAGCTGTTTTTTTCTTTTAATTTTTCTCATAGTGTGATCTTTACTCTTTTTTTTTTTTGCAAGGCAAATGGGGTTAAGTGGTTTGCCCAAGGGCACACAGCTAGGGAATTATTAAGTGTCTGAGGGCACATGTTAACTCAGGTACTCCTGACTCCAGGGCTGGTGCTCTATCCACTGTGCCACCTAGCTGCCCCCAATAGTATGATCTTTAATATTAAGCTTATATATCCATTTAGAATGAATTGTGAAATGGGGTGTTATATGGGGGTCTGAGCCTAATTTCTACCAGACTGCATTCCATTTTCCCAGCAGTTTTTATAAAATAAGGAGTTGTTTCCTAGGTAATTTATGACTTGTATCAAACACCATTGTTTTTGATTCTCCATTATCTAGTCTGCTCCACTGCTCTACTGTTTGTTGGTTTTTTTAATGAGTGCCTAATCTTTTGATGGTGGCTGCTTTATAATACAGTTTTAGGTCTGGAAGTAGTAATTTCCCTTTGAACCCAATTTTTTTCATCATTTCCCTTGATATTCTAGATGTTTTGTTTTTCCAATTTGTTACAATTTCTTCAAGTCCCTTAGAGTATCATCTTGATAATGTCACTGGTACAGCATTTTTTTTTTTTAGGTTTTCACAAGACAAACGGGATTAAGTGGCTTGCTCAAGTCCACACAGCTAGGTCATTATTAAGTGTCTGAGGCCGGATTTGAACTCAGGTCTTCCTGACTCCAGGGTTGGTGCTCTATCCACTCCAGCACTTAGCTGCCCCATGGTACAGCATTAAAAGTATAAATTAACTTTGGTGGTATTATCATTTTTATTAGATTGGCATGACCTAGCCATGAGTATGTATGTATGGGTAAGTTATCTGGCTCTTTAAGTTGTTCTTTAGATTTTAAGGATGACTTGGTAACTGAATCCATCCAAGTTTTTGGTGTGCTTTTATCAACTGATTCCCTTGTAGATGTAATTAGGAATGGAATTTTCCTTCTATTATTGCCTCTTGGATTTTGTTATTATTGCATAGAAATGCAGGTAATTTTTGAAGGTTTCTTTAGAAGCCTACAATATTGCTTAACCGACTGTCTCAGTATCTTTGATAATTAAGAATATCCAAGTCATATCATCAGCAAAAGGCATAGTTTTATCTCCTCTTTATCTATTAATATGTTTAATTGCTTTTTGCTATTACTAGTATTTTAGAATTGTGTCAAACAATAGTGAAAAGAATGGACATCTTTGCTTTACTACCTTATTTGATGAAAAATATTCTAATTTATCTCTATTGTCTATGATAGTTCTTTTTGTTTTAGATAGATGCTTTTTATTTTTATTTTGTTTTTAATTTATTTTAAGCAGTGGAGTTAAGGAGATTTGCCCAAGGTCACACAGCTAGGCAATCATTAAGTGTCTGGGGTCATATTTGAACTCAGGTCCTCCTGACTCCAGGGCCAGTGCCCCTTAGATGATTTTTATGATAATTTAAAAATAGGTTCCTATATGCCTAAACTTTGGAGGTTGAGGGGTTTTGTTTGGTTTTTCTTGTTTTCTTTTTAGCATAATTATACTTTAGCAATATTGTACTTTTCCAAGAGTTTCTTCCTCTCTCTTGAGAACATCATGTAGTTTGAATGTTTTTGTTTCTAAAATAATTATGTTGATTGTTTTCTAATGTTGAGTCATCCTTGCTTCCCTGGTATAAATCTGACTTGATCATAATAAACAATTTCTTGGCTAAATTGCTAGAGTATGTTTGACAGGGTTTTATTTAAATTTTTAAAATCTATCTGCATTAGCTCTCCTTCTGTGTTTTATCCTTCCCTGGTTTAAATATTAAGACTATATTTTTCCTAAGAGGATTCTGGTAGTGTGCTTTCTTTATCAATTTTTGAGAATAATTTGTATCCTATGGGTACTAATTCTTTAAAAGTTTGATGGAATTCTCCCATGAATACTGGAATACTGGAATTCTCCCATGAATATATGGAATACTCCCATGAAGACCAAGAGTTTTTTCCTTTGGTAATTCCTTTAGAGTTATCATCTATTTCCTTTTCTGAGACCGGATTATTTATCATTTCTATATCATCACCTCTTAGTTTGTGTATGTTACATTTTTGAAGTTATTCTTCCATTTCTGGTCTGCTTCTAGTTTTGTTAGCAAACTACATATAATAGGTTTTGATTATTCTTTTTGTTTCTTCTAAGTTTTATGTTATTTCACCTTACTAATATACTATTTTTTTTTTGCAAGGCAAGTGTGGTTAAGTGGCTTGCCCAAGGCCACACAGCTAGGTAATTATTAAGTGTCTGAGGTTGAATTTGAACTCAGGTTCTCCTGATTCCAGGGCCGGTGCTCTATCCACTGTACCACCCAGCTGCTCCTAATTTACTATTTTCTTGATAGGTTTTAGCTTTATTTTTCATTTCTATAGTCATTTCGGTTCATCTAGTTCTCCAGTTTTTATTATTTCTTCCTTTGTGTTTATTTTTAGGTTTATTTGTTGAAAATATTTTTTAAAATATATATTCAGTTCATCAATCCTCTCTTTTTCTATTTTATTATTGTATGTTTATAAGAGCAAGATTTATAGAACTACCCTAGTTGAATTCTAGAAATTTAAGTGTTTCATCATTATCACTTTTATTTCATATAATCACTAATTATTCCTAATATTTGTTTTTTGACCCACTCATTATTTAGTTATGTTTCCATTTGAGTCTGGTTTTTGCTTGTACATCCTCATTCGATGGCTATCTCATCCTGTTATGGTCAGTAAAGGATGTTTTTATTATTTCTTCCTTTTTTATACATTTATTTTTATTATCCCTGAACCCTAATAAACAAGACCAGTTTTGGTAAAAGTGATATGTGGTCCTGAGAAATATGTATATTCTTTTATAGTTCCAGTCAGAAGATACCATAAATATTTTAGCTCTAGTTTAACTCTGTTTGGTCAGTTCTATTTTTTCTGTTATGTTTATCTTTCTGTTGCATTTATTCCAAATTGAGAGACAGTGAAATCCTCTGTCACTGTTGTGTTGCTTCTTGTCTTCTTGTAAGATCAGATAAGGTCTGATAACATTCCCTTTAGGAATTTAGATGCTAAGGCATTTGGAGAGTTTACTTTTAATAGAGAGCTACCTAGCTGCCCCTCTTTCTTGTTTTCATCTCATTTTAAATTTTTTCTTTTTTTTTTCCTTCTCAGTTAAGTAGCCAATAAAAATCTTTTTCTCTTCCCCTTTAATTTGTTTTGTTGAGTAGTTTTAAAATTTTCATTTTTTGCCCCTTTTCCCCCCCTGTATTTCTCATGAAATTGAAACTTTTGAAGCACCTACTTTGGATTCCCTCTTCTAAAGAGTTTCTGTTATTGCCCCATGCTCTCCTCACCTTTTAATATTGAGCTTCATTCTTAGAAATATCATCACCAGCAGATGATAGAGAACATATTTCCTCAGGGAAAGAATATTTCTATGTCCTTGATTATACAATTCATTATTGATCTACCTTTGGTCTTTTCTCCCATCATTTGCCTTGAAATCTCTTCCTAGTGTCTGTCCCCTCCTACACCTCTGGGTGTCAGTTGCCCCCCAAAGCCCTGATTCCCTTTCTCTTGAGCTAGGCTCTATGGGCCATCTCTAAGCATTAGAGCCATTGCAGATCGTACCAATTTTAAAAATTCCTTCTCCTAGAAGAGCATTCAGTAGTAGTACTCCCTCCTACCACAGGAAAAAAAGATTTTCCCCTTCTTCCCTTTTCTAATTCCTTCCATTATGTTCTCACCCTATAGATTGTCTTCCTAAGAGACTTCAGGAAGTACTTTCCCTTTATTGTTAGCTTTTGACTTGATAAGAATACTTTCCATATTGCCCCTTGATCATCTTCCTCCCCTCTTCCCCTTTGTAACTTTCTTCCATTCTGTAACTTTGGTCCCCTCACCCAAAACAAAACATCAATTCACCTTTAGAGAGTGTGTTGTTATGCTCTCTTTGAGAACTTTAATCTTTAGGCTGTCTCTGTGCGTCCTTCACGATCAATGTTTTGCTTGCATGGAGATCATTCTTTCTTTTTTCTTTTTCTTTTTTTATTAAAGATTTTTTTTTGTTTTGAGTTTTACAATTTTCCCCTAATCTTACTTCCCTCCCCCACCCCCTTGAGAAGGGAATTTGTCAGTCTTTACATTGTTTCCATGGTACACATTGATCCAAATTGAATGTGATGAGAAAGAAATCATATCCTTAAGGAAGATACATAAAGTGTAAGAGAGAGCAAGATCAGACAAAGATATCAGGTTTTTTTTCCTAAATTAAAGGGAATAGTCCTTGAACTTTGTGTAATCTCCACAGTTCTTTCTCTGGATACAGGTAGTATTCTCCACTGTAGAGAGCCCCAAATTGTCCCTGATTGTTGCACTGATGGAATGAGCATGTCCATCAAGGTTGGAGATCATTCTTTCTTTTAATGGTACTGCTTTTTCCTTTTCTTCTTCCAGATTGTCCTTTACTTCTGTGTGTCTGCATTCCCAAACAGTCTCCCTTTTGTTTCTTTGGTGAGACTTGTGGATTCAAGTTTTTATTTGGTGAATTATTTCTGCTGTGAGGGTCACACATCTGCTCTCACAATTCTTGCTTTTAAGCCATTTTAGAATGTCCTGCTATGGTTCCATGTTCTCTTGGGAATCCACAGGGTCCTCAGCCTCAACAAGTGTTGATTCATTTTCCTTTAATCTTGCAAAATTTATAGGGCAGCTTGGTGGCAGTGGATAAAGCACTGGCCTTGGAGTCAGGAGTACCTGGGTGATTTGAACACTTAATAATTACCTAGTTGCATGGCCTTGGGCAAGCCACTTAACCCCATTTGCCTTGCAAAAACCTAAAAAAAAAATCTTGAAAACTTATTCACAGATGCCTGAATTTTCATCTTTGATCTAGAGGCCCTTTGTCCTTTTCTTATTATTGTCTTTCTTCTTGGCTATCTTTGCTCTGCATTTTCTTTCTTCTGAGAACTTTGGAAATTTCAACTTTTTTTTTCCCCCCATTTCTCCCTTTTGCTTACTTTTGCCCCCTCCTCTTTTGATGACTGATCTCAGATTGATTTTACCCTTTCCCTTGCTGGGCCATTCGTGGCTCACCAGCATAGATCTTCCCCAGAGACTTCTGGAGGGGCAGGACAGGTCCCAGGTAGTCTCCCAGCACCACCCCCCCCCCCATATATTTCCCTCTGTTCTTCAGCTCTCTGGCAGAGAGAACTTTTGTGACAGAACACAATTCTTCTGGGATTATAGACTGAGCAAATTTCTCAAGTTTGGATTTCTTCAGTTGGAAGAGCAGAATGTGCTGGGGGACGTGAGGCACAGTTAGATCCTGTGCAAAGCCCATGGTGGAGATGGTACAACCCTGAAGGAAGGGAGAGGGTGCTAGGAATCATTGACCTACTTGGTGTTTCATTCATTGAGTTTTTCCCTCATTTGAGTTCTTGGTGACTATAGAACTGGCTGAGTTTGCCCTATCTTGGGTATATAATTCCTAATTGAGAGGTTGTGAGCATAAGATAAAATGCCTAGTCCTTCATGTTGTGGGTCCCTTGAGTAAAAAGTCTGTTCAACAGCTTCCACTGCTGCTTTTAGGTCTTGAGTCACATCTAGACTATTCATCCTGTCATTTGAGACCCCCCTCAATTTGGTACCACTCATCCTTTTGGGATTCAAGCGTTTGATGCTCCAAACCAAATTTAAGAGATTATCACCCCCCCCCCCCCAATCTAGAGCTTGAAACAACTTGGGTTGGGCCAACCAACTGGGGAAATATCTAAGCTGGGATCAGAACTGTCTTCTAACTCCAAAGATGATATTCTTACCATTAGGAATTGAAGTGAGGACCTTCCGTAAATGAGGTAAATCACAGAAGATATGCTTACCATGTTGGAAAAGAAGTAAGATTATTCTCCCCATTCTTCAGATGGGGAAGATGAGGCTCTAGGAGGTGAACAGACTTGCTCACTGTTATACAGTGGCTGAAACCTAATGGGGCCTGTACAAGTCCAAGGGGGAGCATGATATGCCATGGGGGTTGGGGATGCATTTCCCACACTGCTAAAGTCAGAGAACAGGACAATAGATCCAGGTCCTGGCCTTCACCCTGCTGCCTCTGATATCAAACCAAGCTGTTCTGGGCACATCAGCCATAGCCTCTTGAGGGCCAGGCCAAGACTCAGGACCTTCTGCTTTGACAGGACTGGCCTTCAGTTAATAGACATCTACCAAGCACCAGCTCTGGACCTGGGTTGTGCGAAACACTAGACTTACAAAGAAGGGCCAAAAATGTTCCCTGTCCTTCGGGACATCCTAATCCAATAGATGATATGCATACAAATATTTACAGAATAGGCTAGAGAAAGGAGAAATTAGAAATAGTTCATGAGTAAAGTGGCCAGAATGGAGATGGCTCTGTTCTCTCTAGTGCCTCCATACCTTAGCCCTGGCTGAGCCTTGGCCCAAGTCTCTGCTCCCCACTTCTGAACAGAACTCAGAATACTGCTTCCTCACCCCCTACATCATTTTTCCTCCCTTTCTATTTCTTCCTTAATAGAAAAAGACAAAAGAAGAAGATTCCTCTATCCTCCTGGTCCAAAATGAGACAGCTGAGAAGCATCCGGTTGTCCCCAAGCCCCAGCCCAAGCCTGAGGTCTCAGAAGAAAGCCAGAATGAGAGCACCAAGGCCCTGAAGCCCAACCCCCCAGCTTCCTGCTCTCCTGCCCCCCCAAAATCCTGCCAGCCTCAGGATACCAGCCCTCCCGGACCGCCGGTGCCTGCTGCCTCCCCCAGTACCACCTGCAGCATCCACGTCCAGACCATTGACACATCCTTGATACCCTGTGATGCTTGTATCAGTGTCCAGCGGAGCCTGTGGGAAGTCAGCAAAGCCATCGTTGACCTGTGTGCCACCCAGAACCTGCCCTCGGCCCTGGGCAAGTTTCAGCATCTGCTCCAAGAGACCATGGGGCAGCAGCCTATGTCGCCAATGGACCTGAGCTACTGGGCAGCCGAGCAGAGCCGAGACCTGAACCGGATCAGCAAACACTTCACGAGTCTGAAGGAGGTGATCAGCCCCATGAGGTTGCAGCTGGAGGAAGCCGAGGAGCTGAGAGTGCAACTGGAGCAACGGTTGGAGGGCCTGGTGCAGAAGCAGCAACAGGAGAGGGCTGAGCAGGAGCAGCGGCAGTTGGAAGCTGAACAGCGCTGGGCTGGCAAAGGAAAGGAACAGGGGCAGGCCCTGGCCCAGCTGGAGCAGGACAAGCAGGCGCTGCTCTCAGGTTATCCATCCCTTCTGGCTCTCTTTCCTACTTCCTCTGCCCTTCCCCGTGGCCTCCCCTTCTACCCCCCTGCCCTTCCCCTTGCCCTTCCTTTACCTCCTTGCACCCCACCTTCCCTCTGACCCTCTTTCCTGCCCTCCTACCTTCCCTTTGGCTCTTTCTAGACCTCTCTCTAGCTGCTGCCCCCTTGGTGGTCAGTCTGGAGGAACCTTAGCCAGTTGCCTTATTTGAATTTTCATGTACCTCAATTTCCTCCTTGGTAAAATGAAGAGTAGGGGAAGGGTGTTGCACTCAATGACCTCTGAACCTCTTCCAACTCATGGTCGATGCTTTGGGGATTCTGAGGGCCATGAGAGAAGCCAGCAGGGGCTCATTTGTAATGGAGCTGGTGGGTAAGTTGCCCTTGACCACCCTAGAAAGAGAGTGCAGAATGTCACCAGGATTCTTGATCTGGATCACAGACAAGCAGGGGTGATTCCAGAACAGGATCCCAACCTGTTGAGAAGCAGAAGGTTCTTTAGGGATAAGCAAGTCCATCCCTATGTGAAGCAGGGAATCATTCTCCATCCTTCTTGCTTCCTGGTTAGGAAGTAGGAGGCAGGCATTTCCTTTGGGGTCACCTTCCATGGCCATCCAAACCAACCCAAGGCAACCCAGACGCTTTCTAACAATCTGGGCTTGGCACGAATGGGGATTAAGGGTGGAGGAGGATCCTCCAAAGCATACTCAGGTCCCCTGGCTGGTGCCCTGCCCAAGGGCAGCTGATAGAGACATGAATGGGGATTAAGGGTGGAGGAGGATCCTCCAAAGCATACTCAGGTCCCCTGGCTGGTGCCCTGCCCAAGGGCAGCTGATAGAGAATAGCGCTACTCCTGGAGAGTGGTGGGTGAAAAAGAGACTGGTGAGCTTTGGGGGTCCCGGGGTCATCATCTCTTATAGCATCTTGATGGCTCCTCTCCTACCCTGCCCATCACCCTGCCTTCCATGCCACCAAGTGTACAGGATATATGCCCAGTTCTGAGGCTAGAAGACAAGCTCTAATGTCTCTGGCTGCTCTGGGGAACTGGGTTCTCTGTGTGAGTCACTTCTGCCTTTACTGGACTCAGTGTGGGTCCCTTACCTTTATTTATGCATGACGAAAATTCAGTGAATTCCGAGGCCTGAGAACAACATTCTACAAAGTCACACTGCGTATTGATTTTTATAGCTGAATTTGCATCTGCCTAGAGCCAACCTTTGCTGTCCTTGAGCTGAGCTCAGGAATTTGGCTTTCCCTCTGAATTAGTTTAAAGTTAGAATTAATGGGAAAAACTGTCATCTTCCATCCCCTCAGCTCCTGGGAGAATATCAAGACATCTGATGTCTGAATACTGTCCATGCTCCATTAACGAACAAAGCTCAGTAGGTGCCAGGGAATCTGCTCTCTTAGGCCACTAACAAGATCTGCCAATATTCCTTCATGACCAGGGAAGCAGTCATGAGCACCCTCAAGGCTGGGTCTTTGTCCCTCAGTTTATCTCAACTTTCTGATGCCACAGTTACTGGCGGACTTGACCATTTTCTCTGTACACAGCCTCAGACCTACATGCAGCCTTCCTAGAACATAATCAAAGGAAGGGAGTGTGTGCATGCTCTGCCAGCCTCGAGGTTTGAGGGAAATGTGGTGGTGAGGAGGGTGGACATCGAGGAGAGAGAAGGAAAGGAGAACTGGGCTCTCTAGCTCTTCCCCCATGCATGGAGCAGGTCTGAGGGGCTTGGGGGGGGGGGTCAGAGGTGGGAGGGGCTTAGAGCAGGCGGGGAGTCAGAGGTGGGAGGGGCTTAGAGCGGGGGGGGGGGGGTCAGAGGCGGGAGGGGCTTAGAGCAGCCTCCTCCTCCTCACGGTAACACTATCTCACAGCAGCTACTATGTATCTCCCCTCGCTCCCGGATCTGCTCTCACACGCCAGCCGTGGCCGCCCTGTGCTCTGTGTCTCCCAGGGAAATCTTACCTGATCCCGGGGACAGTGGGAGAGGTTTCAAAGATCATGTAGTTGAACCTGTCCCCATTTTACAGAGAAGGAAACTGTGCGAGAGAAGCGAAGAACCTGTCCTCAGTCACCCAGCATGGGGCCTGGGTTAAGAGGCTTTTATTTTGGCTTCCTTAGAAACAAACCTCCTGAAGAAGACGGTGGACGGGCTGACCGAGGAGCTGAAGCGGAATCAGGACACCATCCAGACCATGGGTAAGCTGCTCCTTGGGGCCCCAGCCTGAGGTACAGCCATGCCAGAGCAGAAGTACAGCCGCCAGGCCTTTGTGTATCTCTGTCCCATTGGCTCCTTTCCCCCTCGGTTTCTAGAGTCAGCTTATAACTCTGTTCAACAGATGGAGTTAAAAAAAAAATCCTAATAAGGTGCTTTGCAGTTTGCAAAACATTCAATCATTCACTCCACAGTGTTTAAGAGCCCCAATGTGCTAGGCCCTTGGGACAGAAAGACAGAAGAGAAACAGTTGCTAAATCCAGGGTGGCCTGGGGGTGGGCAAAGATGGCAGAGAGGGAGGGGAGCCAGGGCATCAGGAGAAAGAGAGACCTCTGGGGTGGGGAGGGGTATATCCCGGAGGGACGAATGCTGCAGCAGCCATTGGAAGGAGGGTTCCTTCAAAATAAGAAGGAAACAGATCCCTTTCTTCGGGGTACACATATACCTCTGAGCCTAATGAGTGATTACAGGGGACTCTTTAACCACACAAGGGAGGAGCAAAGGAAACCCAGGAGCTCCAATAGAAGTTTCTTCCACAGCTGGCAGAAGATAGGTGAGGGATATGAGCCCACGTGAGGACAACTTCCCAGAAGGCAATACAACCTTGTTGGTCTTTGTAGGGAAAGATCCCTCTCGGATGCTGCTTAGGACTGAATCTGGGACTCTGAGCACAAACGTTGTGGAGGGGGTTGAGAGGAGGAAGAAGAGGAGGGAATGTGCTCTGGCTAGCAGAGGACCCTGGAGATGGTGTGAGTCTGTGGGCCAGGCTCATTAGGGATGTCCCAAGTTACTTTTGGTTAGAAGCCTCTAGGTTGGTGAATGAGGGATGGACCAGGTATCTGAGGACATCCAGGAGAAGGGATAGCTCTGGAGGTTCTCTACCAGAGGAAACGGAGGCATTCCTGGAAGAGGTCAGGGCGAAGGTCATGGTGTTCGTTTACTGGGAGCTTGTGGTACTTGTCTGCTGGGGGGCTGTGAGGTTTGTTCTCTGGGGGTGGTAGAGTGTTTGTCCTTTGGGATTTTATATATAAAATTTGAACTTAGATTCCATGGGGAGGGAGAGATCGCCAAGACTCCCCCAAGGTCACACTTAACAACTGAGCTGTGTATTTTGGAGAGGTGGGTTTAGGTGGTGTGTACCTGGTCTGTCAGGAGGGTTGTAGGTAAATTCATCTACATCTTGAGAATCCTAAGAAAAACAACATCCCATCAGGAGAGAGGGGCATGGAGGTACAGGATCAGGGCCCTGGGGGAAGCTTTGCAGCAGAGTGGAAACTGCCTTTGCAAAGGCATGGTGATGGGAGAGGGAGGGCTTGTCTTGGGTGGGGAACAGTGAGAAGGCCAGTGTGGTGGACTCACAGAGGAAACTGAGTTGACATGGCCAGAGCTGACCTGGGGCCCTGGAAGGACAGACAGGGGAGGATTGGTAGCTGATTGGATGGAAGGTTAAGGATAATCCCAAAGTTGGAGCCTGGGAGACTTCTAGAAGGGCAGTGGCTCCAAGTGTCACCCGAAATGTGGCCATCCTAGGAGGATTGAGGGAAAGAGAAGTTTGAGCTGTCCAAGAAACAGCCTGGCTGGCATTCAGACCTGGAGCCAAGGAGCGAGGTTAGAGCTGATGGATACATGTAGGAATCATCTGCATAGAGATGAGGACAGCCCTTGGGAACTGAGATAGTTGAGGAAGAGTTGATTCAGTGGCCCACAGTGGGAGGGAGATGGGGCATGTTCCCTCCTTGAAGGGAGAGCATAAGGCCAGGAAAAGAAGGCAGATGTGGAATGGAGCCCTCTGGGGAGCAGGACCCACATTATGGGCAGAAGCTGCTGCAGCTCTGGGAACCTGCTGAGGGGTGGCCAGGGAGCTGGGATGCCCGTGAGGGGAAGGGGCCAGAGAGATGTCTGAGGTCAATCCCCCCAAAAACTAGCAGCTAATTGTACCTCAGCTTAGTCTTTGTGTCCACAGGCCAATAGGGTCATAGGTCACCTGGTCCAACTCTCTCATTTGGCCCTGTTGTGGCCTCCCCAACCTCCCCCATCCCCTTGGTAAACTGGACCTAAAAGTATTGGGGGGGGGAGTTATCTTCCAGAGGCCAAGAAAGAGAAGATGCTAGAGGACATGAGCAACATGGTGAAAAAAAGTGATGTCAAACAACTGGAGTCACGGGTGCTGCTGCTGACTGGGCGCCTGGAGAATGCCAGTCAGCAATTCGGCTGGGCCAGCACGGAGCTGGACAAGGAGAAGGCAAAAGTGGACAGCATGATCCGGCACCAGGAGGTGAGGCTGGGCTCTGGGGCCCAGTGGGGGTCCACAACCTGCACTGTCCCACCCAGAAAACCCAACTGAGGGCTGTGCCTGATGCGGACCGAGACAATGCTGCCCTTAGGGGGCTGGCATATTGTAGACCTGGGGTCAGGGGAAGGTGCTTGGGAAAGGCAGGGATGGAGAGGGTCTCCTTCAGCCTTAGGAGCATCTCAGAACCTGGGGCCTATTGACTGTAGGAGGGACAGCTCTCAGTTGACCCATGAGCCAGCTATAGCAGAGGAGTAGGTGGGCAAACAAGCAGGGAACTTCCAGGTGTCTCACTCCCTCCTTCTTTTTCCCTACATGTCCCCATGTTAGGTTATAGAACCCCAGGGTTTTCAGTTTTGATTACCGTTTACCATGGAAACAATGCAAAGATCATCAGACTGCCTTCTGGGGTTGGGGGGGGGGGGATTGTAAAATTCCAGACCTTACCAAAAATGATAGGTAGAACCCCAGAGAAGAGTTCAAGATTTACCCAGACCCGACTCCTCTTGCCCTGTAACTTTAGCTCGGCTTGGAAAGGGAGTGGTTCCAGGTTAGGGTTAGAACTGGGGCTGCTGAAGGGAAGGGGCTGGGACCCTGGGGAAGGTCTGCTGGCCTCTGGGCCAGGGGATCCAGGCTGAGAGTTCTCATCTCCTGGGCCAGGACTGGGGTGAGCGATGGGGCTAAACTGGACTGGCCCAGAGGTTGAGGGCAATGAGGGATGGGTCTGGGGTTTGGGGACCTGGTTAAAGGGGGCTGCTCTGACTAGTGAGGCCCAGTCTGGGGAATGGGCCTTGGACGACCTGCTTCAGCAAAGCCTCATCCCACCTCCTCTGGGTCCAAGGGAGTTGGGAAACGACCGCCCAAACCGTCCATCTTGGGGGCTGGGCCCTGGCCTCCCATACAAATTCTTCCCATCTGGGCCCTGCTCCTAAATGACCCCCACTCCTTCTGGGTTTCAAATGGGTTGAGGAAAATGGGGCATGCCTTGACCAAGGCAATGAGCAGGCTAAGTGGGCCTGGCCCTTTGTCCCCTTCAGTCCCTACAGGCCAAGCAGAGGGCCTTGCTCCAGCAGCTGGACAACCTGGACCAAGAGCGTGAGGAGCTCCGGGTGCGCCTGGAGGAGGCTGAGATACAGCAAACTAACCTTGAAGGCCAGCTGCAGGCTGCACGTGGAGACAAGGAGCAGGTGGAGGTGCAGCTCAAGGCCCAGCAGGTGGGCAGGGGGCAAGGGGGGGAGAGCAGGGGCAAAGTGCAGAGGAGGCCCCCAAAGCCACAATGTACCCCCTCCTCCCCGACACTGTGGAGGAGTCTGGGGTGCCATGATGCTGAGTGTATTTCTTTTTTATTTTTTTTAAATTAAAGATTTTATTTATTTTGAATTTTACATTTTTTCCCCCAATCTTACTTCCCCCCCCCCAGAAAGCAATTTGTCAGTCTTTACTTTGTTTCCATGTTGTGCATTGACCCAAATTGAGTGTGATGAGAGAGAAATCATATCGTTAAGGAAGAAACAAAAAGTGTAAGAGGTAACAAGATCAGACAATAAGATGTTTCTTCTAAGTTAAAGGGAATAGTCCTTGAACTTTATTCAAACTCCACAGCTCTTTATCTGGATACAGATGGCACTCTCCTTTGCAGACAGCCCCAAATTGTCCCTGATTGTTGCACTGATGGAATGAGTGAGTCCATCAAGGTTGATCATCACCCCCATGTTGCTGTTAGGATATACAAGTGTTCTTCTGGTTCTGCTCATCTCACGATAGCTGAATGTATTTCAACAGTGAGGAGTAGAGGCAGGAAGGTTGGAGGCCCCAGTGGGTAAACCTGGGCAAGGCACATTCTACCTCTGGGCCTCAGTTTATCTTTTTACAGAAATGGAACCAGTTCCAGGGCAGCTCCTTTGTGAAGGCAGCCCTTGAAGCACATAGATGAAACACCCCCTCTTTCCAGGGGTGGGGTATGGCAAGGATGAAGGAACAGGGTGCAAGGCTTCCTCTGCTTGGTGGGCCTCAGATGGATTGTTGGAGGTCAACCTTATCTTGGGAAGACTGAGAGGCCCAGATAGCCCTAGAGCAGAAAAATGGGGAGCAAGCATTGAAGGTCCCTTGTAATGAGAGAGAGGGACTTCACTGGCACATGGAGAGAAAGCTCTCTCCACCAATGCCCATCAGCACCTTGGCAGCTTAGGGCCCCCCCCAGCCCCGCTGAAGTCCCAGCTCAATCCTCCCCTTGTTTCCAGGTCCCCTCAAGTGCCCGTCTTCCCGCTATCACTGAGGCCCAGATTCTCCTGTCTGGGTCCTGTCTGGCCCAGTTGTAGATATGCTGTCTCTGCCATGAGACTGGAAGCTCCTTGAGGGCTTCCCCACAATGCTTAGCAAAGGACTTGTCCCATTGCAGGGGGTTTAATAAGCATTAGATGACTTAGTGTTAGAGTTTCCTAGCACCCTGAGGCTCCCACCAGGCCACAACCGGTATGTCTGAGATGGGAGCTGAGACTGGGTCTCAGGGCTGTGACCTGGTTGGTGCCTGTCCAGGGTGGTTATTACCATTACCACCAGCACCAGCACCATCGTGGCTGGCACAGCAAGACCCCTGAGGGAGGTGGGGCGGGGGTCCTGCTGCTCAGGGTCCTTGGCAGTGGACATCCCCTCCTATGAGGCCCTGCTGCCCCTCAAGCTTCTGACTCAGGGTGGGGTCTCAGGCCCCTGGGCCTGCTGAGGAGCTGCCTGGTGCCACTGTGCCCGGTGTACCCTCATCGTTCAACTGCCACCCCCCCCCAGGAGCTGCTGCAGAGCCTCCAGCAGGAGAAACAGGACCTGGAAAGGACGATGGAGGAGCTGCAGATGACCGTCTGTAAGCTGGACAAGTCAATCTTGGAGCTGAAGGAGCGGGAGAGGCTGTTGGTGGCCTTCCCTGACCTCCATGTCCCCAGCGAGGCCCAATTTGAGAGTAAGAAGTGGCTTGGGGCGGAGGCCAAGGCTGGAGCAGGCAGGTCCCACCAAGTGAGCTATGGAGAGTCCCCAACAGCCTAGGTTCTGGGGGACTGAAGAGAAATTACAGAGAGAGAGCAGGCCCCAGACAAGGGCTGCAGAGGCCAGCAGGCCCACCCTGGGAGCCCTCTTGCAGGTGTGTGTGTCAGGGGCCTAAGGATCCCTGAGGACACTGGAGAGTGGGCAGCTGAGGGCCCAGGGTCTCTGATGAGGGTCTTCAGGCTTCTCCCTGTTGCAGAAAGCCTTTCCTGAGCCTTCCTTTGGGAGTCTCCCTTCTCTCTGGAAGCCTCTGGAACTGATCCTGTAATGAGCTTGGCTGGACATAGCAGCCTCTCTTTCCATCCCCAGCTCTCGGTACTGCCCTGCCTGGCACACAGTAGGCACTTCATGAATAAATAAAGGGGGGGAAGTGAGCAGAGATCTCCAGCGGGTGGGGCCAGCCCTCTCATTTCACAGAGGGGAGGCTGAGGTCCAGAGATGGGAAGGGACTTGTCCAGGGTCTTGGGGGAGGAGGCATGTTTGAACTCAGACATCAGGATCCTTCCACATTGGCACCCTGAGCCTTGCCATGCCGTGCCACTAAAGCCCCAGAAGGAGCCTTGGCTCCTTGGGAACAGCTGAGTACGAGCTGGGAGAACTCAGGCCGGCCCTGCCTCCAGCACTCTGGGGAGTATCCCTCTGGCACCTCAGTTGGAAGGGGCCTTGGGGCACATCTCTTCCAATTCAGCTCAGGCCTGTGCAGGAGTCTCTTACACCCCCTAACACGTGGTCATAATCCAGTCTCTGATGGGGCCCTCTGGAGATGGAGAGCTCACTACCTTCCCAATAGCTCCTAGTTCTGCCCTTTGGGGTCAGGATTACAGCAGAGTCAATTGAGTGCTATGGCTGGTGTCTGCCCCCTCCTGAGGCTGCGAGGGCCATGGGCACGGGCAGGAGGGCATGGTCAGCTTTCCTTGTGCCTTAGGTCACCTGAGATTAACTGTGTGTGTGTGTGTGTGTGTGTGTGTGTGTGTGTGTGTGTGTGAGACAGAGACAGACAGAGAATGCATGAGTATGACTGAGCAGCTGTGAGTGTGTGGCTGAGGATGGGGGGGTGTGAGACATTTTGATGTAAGGCAGGTGCTATGGGTGTGTAGATTTGAGTGGTGCATGTGCAAGTGTGAGGGTGGCTGTGAGTGAGTGTAGGAGTGTAGTGGGGGTGAGTGCACGTCTACAAGTGGGGAGGGTGAGTGTAGGGTTGCACATAGGTGTGAGTATATGTCTCCAAGGGTAGACGTGAATATGAGTGAGCATGGGGGTGGGCGTGGTATCCAGTGCTGCTCTGGTGTCTTTTCTGGCTCCAGGCTCCTCCAGGCTCACTCAGAGATGGGGGAGAGGGGGACTAGGTGGCTCCATGGATATGCCTGCTCTATCAGCTGCCAGGGCAGCCCAGAGAAGGCCCAGCTCCCTGAGGTGGCCCCAGCTGTCACGTGTGCCCATCCCCACAGGCTCTGGCAACGTGGTCGAGGACATGGAGAGGCAGGTGCAGGCCAACGACATCCGTATCCACGTCCTGGAGGAGGAGAATGGCCGACTGCGGGCCACACTGGTCAAGCTGAAGGAGGTGGCCCGGCAAGGAGGTCTCAAGGTGAGGGATCCCCCCACCCCCAGCCTCCTCCCAAAAGGAGGAGGAAAATGGCAGAGAGGTCCAAGGGCGGAAAAGGAGAGACCGAAGGAAGATTTGAAGCCAGCTCTGCTGAGTCCTAAACCAGTTCTTTTCCATCCCATTCTTCAACAGAGGGCCCCGGAGGGCTGCCTGGTGGGGGGGGGGGGGCTATCACTCCTGTCACTGGTTCTCTGGGTTTGTACCGGAGAGGACCGGGGTGGGGCCAGTGACAGTCCTGAACACAGAGCTCTGACCCACACCTGGCCGTGCGGGGCTGGGGAGATTTCCATGGGGACAGCTCATCCTCACTACCTTTTGTGGGGGAATTAGTGTGCGCATGACATGGAAAAGAATGGATCTGGAGCTAGAAGGGGTTTTGAGTTAGAAGGAACTCAGAGGCTGCTGGCCTGGGCCAACCCCCTTCACATCACATGTGGGGAAACCGAGGCCCTGGGAGCCACCGGGGTAGTGTCCAGACAGGATCTGAATCTCCATCCTTGGGCCCCTGAAACTGGGCTTTCCACTTCCCTACCCTGCCTCCAACACGCTGAAATAGTGGAGGGAGGGCAGACCGGGGAAAGATCACAGGACCACAGTGGAAGGATTAGCTCCCTGGTGGGGGAGCAGGGCTGAATGCAGTATTCACAGATGACAGGAGGCAAGACTGGTGCCAATCCAATTGTGCCACTGGCTCTGGGTGCTTGAGAACCTCTCCTTCCCCACCCCAGGCCACATTCCCTTCTTCAAAGTGTGTGTGTGGACAGTTTGGGGTTGGAATGAGCCCCCCCCCCCCCCCAGCTCTAACCTCCCCTGCTCTAAGGCCCCTCCCAACTCTGACCTCTACGATTCTTTCTGATTCTTTCCAGCTTGTCCCAGAGGCCCAGCTCTGGTCTCCACCTTCTAAAGGGACCCAAGCAGGGAACTTGAGCCATTTCCGAAGACCTTCTCCAGGGTGAGTGTCCTGAATGACAATTGAGGGAGGGGGTGCTGCTGGGGGTGCAGCCTCAGGTCCCACTCACTGCGCCCTTTGTCCCTGCTCTAGTCATCTCAGAGGGACTGCCCTCCGCCAGGACCGTCCAGCCACCGTCCGCCCCGGCAGCGAGAACAGCCTCTCGGGCCGTGCCTCCCGGCTGCAGTCCAACGGCTCCAGAACCCCTTCTTCCCAGAGGTCCCTCCAGTCTCCCTTAACCATCACAGGCTCATCCAAGACCCCCATCAGCCCCAACATCGCCTACATGGAACTCCGCGGGAAGGGCAGTGGGAAGCGTAACTTGGCCGTTTCTGCACACCAGCTGAGGTAGCAGGAGGCAGCCTCATGGACGAGAGGGTGGTCCATGAACCAATAAAGCCACCAGCCTGGCCTTGGCCTTCCCACCACAACTTGAGCTGCAGCAGCCTCGGGGCAGCGGGCCCTGGTGGGGAGTGGGGTTGCCTGGCAAAGTGGGGGTGGCCCTGAGGTCTGGCAGGAACGAGGAGATGGGCAGCATGGCACTCTAGCTGAAGACCACCTCTGGGGTCAGAAGGAGCAGACACCGTGCCCAGAGAAGGGCCCCCTCCCCAAAGGAACAAAAGCTCTGGGGAAATGTGGGAAATCTTCATGACTCCATGGCCTCTGGACCTCAAGATTCCACCCTTCTCTCCTCCCACCAGCTCCCCAATAAGTGACTGAGATCTCTGAGCTCCCCTACCCCACTTTAGAGAGAAGCAGGCACAGGGGAGGGGCTTGGGACTGGTAAGCACAGCTCCTGGTCCTCAGGACCATCCTCACTGTGCCCAAGGTCTTCCCTGCCTCCGGCCTGTGGGTGGACCCCAAATCCTTCAAGCTGACAATGCCCCCCCAGGTCCCAGAAGGGGGGGATAAGGACTAGCATGCACCTAGAAGGGTCTTGCTGCGTCTAGTGGAGGAGCCAGGCCCCTGTGCCCCTGCAGGCCCTTCTAGCTCCTTGGCTGTCACCACATCTGGAGGGAGGCTGGCCCAGTGCCAGCGGGCTCCTGGGCACCCTGGATGGAAACACGGGACAGTGGCTGCAAGGGTCTGATTTAATATCATACATATACAGAAATGTGCCCTGCGGGCCAGGCCCTCCCCTCTGGCCCCTTCCAGCCATGATTAACCTTAATAAATTAGTATGAAAGCCCCAAGGGGCCGCTCCCCAGCGGTCACCGATGATCTAGTCTCTTGCCTGGATGGCCTCCCTCAACAGGCTGACCTCACCCAAAGGAGGCTCTGGCAGCCCAGCCCCCACTGAGGTAGGGACCGAGGCCCAGGGGACCCCCCCGGCACACACCATCTTTGGTCGTGGGCTCAGCCCAAAGGCCTCCCTCCCATGGGGAGGGGAGATGCAGGGTGGGCATTCTGCTCTTGGATGGAAGTGGCAGGGAGGGTCCGCCTTCCAGGTGAGAGAATTTCTTCTGGATGAGCGAGACACAGTGTTCTGGAGACCGCCACGTGGCCCAGAGGCCCAGGGTGCTTCTAAGGTGTAGTTCTCAGGTGCCCTAAGGCTGGGCTGGGGCTAGCTCTCTGCCCAAGAGCTCCCTGTTGGGACCAGGGGAGAGCAGATGTCGGGACCGAGGCAGGAGTGAATGGCCGGGGTCCCCCTCCCACACCCACCTGCCACCTCCCCCTTCTCCATGACATTTCCTTGGAAGGCCAGGATTGGCAGTGGTAGGCTGTGCCCCTGGGGGTGGGCACCCAGGGGGGGTAGCAGTTACCTAGGATGTTGTGTTTGCAGAGGGGGCAGGTCTGTTGGAGGAGCAGCCAGGGGTCGATGCATTCCCGGTGAAATTCATGCAGACATGGAAGGACCCTTAGACACTGGACAGGAGGGGGAGAGGGAGGGAGGTGAAGCGCTGGGGCCATTGAGGGGAAAAGCCAAGTCCCTGGCTCTCCCTCAGCCTTGGGACACCTGGAGCTAGACCTAGGAGCTGGCGGTCTTCAAAGTCCTAAGGCTCCTCCTAGCTCTGACATTCTGAGACTCTGATGCATTGATAGAGCACCGACTGTGTACCAGAGACAGTCTGAGAATACAACAGCACTTAAAGAGCACCTACTGTGTGCAGCAGCATTTGAGAGAGGATGATGTGCAACATTATAGAGCACCTACTGTGTGTAGGCCCATTCTGAAACTCTTGATATGCATTTATATGGCACCTACCATATGCCAGGGACATTGTGACATGATAACAGCATTTCTAGAACCCCTACAGTGCACTAGGCACCATGGCTAGTGCTTCACAAATGCCTCGACCCTGGGAGGTTGCAGACATTTGTGGACTTGCCCAGGGCACACAACTAGGAAGTATCTGAGGCTGGATTTGAACTCAAGTCTTACTTCCTCCAGGCCTCAACAGAGGGGAGCATCATAGTTTATTTAAACTTCGCCCTTCCCATTAGCTCATCAGATCCTCATGAGAGTGAGGCTAGGGGCATCTAGGTGGCGCAGTGGATAAAGCACCAGCCCTGGAGTCAGGAGGACCTGGGTTCAAACCCGACCTCAGACACTTCATAATGACCTAGCTGTGTGGTCTTGGGCAAGCCACTTAACCCCATTGTCTAGCAAAAACCTTAAAAAAAAAGTGAGGTTGTTGTCTGCAGGGTTGCTAACCCCATATCACAGAGGAGGAAACTGAGGCCTAGGAAGTGAGCAGCGGGGGTGGGTGGGCATGTGTGAGCCAGAAATGTTTTCTGATGCACCAAGACTTTTGGGACTCTGCCCTCTGGCTCAAGAACCCTCACCTGATTTCTGTGGAACTGGTCCAGGCAGATGGCACAGGTCTGAATGTCGGGCATGTTGGGCTGGGGCTGGCGGCCTGGGTGGTAGCGCCGGGTTTTTAGGGCTGAGAGTGTCTGTAGGATGTGTTGTTTGAGGTCCAGCTGTGGGGAGGAGGTGCTCAGTATTGGGGGGGGAGAAATGGGGCGGGGGGAGAGCAGGGGAGGAGGAGGGGGAGCTCTCACCTGAGGGTCAGGCTCTGCTGTGCCATGCTGGGCCTGCCGCCGCCGGGCCTGGATGATAAGGCCCATGCAGAGGAGTAAGGCCACCAATAGGATGGTGTTCCAGAGCTGCTGCAGGTACTTCTAGGGGGAAGAACGTGGGGGTCAGGAAGCTCAGCCCTGCACCCAGGGAACCAGGCAGCTGTTCATCAGCCTCTGCCAGTCTGAGCCCCTGAGCATCTGAACCAGAGCTGGAGGGGCCTTAGAACAGGGGGTGTCGGAGCAGGGAAGCATCTTAGAATGGGGTGTCAGAGCAGGGAAGGGTCTTAGAACAGGGAATATCAGAGCTGAGAAGGGTCTTAGAAAACATTTTAGTCTCCCTAAATATTTTTCCCTAGCCTCATTTTATTTTGACTGTTGCCCTCGATTTTGGGATCCCAATCTAAGTACACAGCCACCCACCCCATCCTGATAAGGCAGTTACACAAAACCAGTCCGACACAACCTCTTGCCCAGGGCACACAACTAGGAAGTATCTGAGGCTGGATTTGAACTTGGCTCTTCCTCCCCAGCAATGACATATCCCAAGAGGAGCCTGAAGCTGGCCCTAGGAAAGGTCACTGGGCCCCTAATGCCTGCCTGCTGTGCCCCACAACTGACCAGAGACCCCAGAAGGGAAGTCCTTGGTTGTCACAAGAGATCTCAGCCAAATGTCTTGCTGCCTGGCCATGCTCTCCAAGCTCACAGGCTGGAAAGGTCCTGGAGGACCCTGGCTGTCTCCCCTGGGCTTTTCAAACTCGTTCTGCTTCGCAACCCTCTCTCCTAGAGCACAACTGTGATAGAAACCTAACAAGTCTCCTTGACTGCAGCTTCCATCTAATGTGATTGCTTTAACTCCCCAGTCATTCCCCCTTGCTCCAAAGCCTCCCTAGGGATCCATGCCCATGGGACTCCTAGGTCCCCCCTAGGGACCCTTTTTTCTAAGGTTTTTGCAAGGCAAATAGGGTTAAGCAGCTTGCCCAAGGCCACACAGCTAGTATTAAGTGTCTGAGGCTGGATTTGAACTCAGGTCCTCCTGACTCCAGGGCTGGTGCTCTATCCACTGTGCACGCAGCTGCCCCCCCCAAGGGACCCATTCTTGCAACAAGCATTTATCAATGACTAAACTCTTTAGATGACCAAGGTTGTTTTCCTCCTTCCTCCCTCCCCAAGGCTGGCTCCAGTCTACCTTTCTGGTCATCTTCCCCCTTTGGTCCTTTTCCTGTTCACTCCATCCTAGGGAACCAGGCTTACTGTCCCCCAGAGGGAAGGACTGTATTCAAGAAGCCATCCTTGATGCCCAGCTGGAATAATCAGACTAGGCCACATTCTGAAAAGGCACATTTAAAAAAATGTTCACAATCACCTTTGTAATGTGGTTGGCTCAAGAGGTAGGTGATGGAATGATCATTTTAGAGATGGGGAAACTGAGACTGAGTGGTTCAAGTATCTTGTCCAGGGTCACATAGCTAGCCTGTCACACTGCTGCCCTCCTCTGATTCTTCACCCAGTAACCTTTGGCGTTAGTTATATACAGCTATGGCAGTCTATAGCCCCTTCCCCCCTTAAAGTATAAGCTTCTGGAGGCAGGGACTATTCCTGGCATCCATGCATCTGTCTATCTACCGTCTGTCCATCCGTCCATCCATCCAATCTGCCCACCCACCCATATCTGAATGTCCATCCATCTATCCACCCATCCATTCATATGTCCATTTATACCCCCACTGTGTCTAGCAGGGCCTGTGCTCAGGGATGGTATCAAGTTTCTATGAGACATAGTCCCTTCCCTCAGGGAGCTTCCAGTTTAGAAGAGAAGTTAATAATATAATCAAAATGACAATTCTACCCAAATTAAATTACTTATTCAGTGCCGTATCAAACTACCAGTTAACTATTATACTGAGCTAGAAAAAATGGGAACAAAATTCATCTGGAGCCACAAAAGGGCAAGAATAGCAAGGAAACTGGTGAAAAAAAGGTAAAGGAAGGTGGTCTAGCTCTACTAGACATAAAGTGGCAGCATCAAAACTGCCTGGTACTGGTTAAGAAAGAGAAGGGAGGGGCGGCTAGGTGGCGCAGTGGATAGAGCACTGGCCCTGGAGTCAGGAGGACCTGAGTTCAAATCCGACCTCAGACACTTCATAACTACCTGTGTGGCCTTGAGTGAGTCACTTAACCACATTTGCCTTGCAAAAAAAAAAACCTAAAAAAAATATTAGGCAGAGATCCACATCTTACACCTTATACTAAAATAGGGTCAAAAGGGGTACAGGATTTAGATAACATAGACCAAATAACAGACTAAATCTATCTGAGGGATCTATGGAAAGGAGAGAGATTGATGACCAAACAAGAATTAGAGGACATTATAAATTACAAAATGGTTAATTTTGACTATATTAAAAATGTTTTGCACAAATCAAATCAATGCAGCCAAAATTAGTAGGAATGCAGAAAGAGGAGAAACAATCTTTACACCAGGAGTTCTGATAAAGATCTCATTTCTAAAATATACAGAGAATTGCTTCAAATTTATAAGGTTAGAAGAGTAGCTAAGACACAAACTATGGTTATCTTTAACAGATAACATGGCAGCAAGTGCCTAGGGAGGGGGACCCAGAGTGCTTTGTAGTAGCAAAGGGGAGTCTTCTCAGAGCAGGTACCTGGCCCCAGAGACCCCCACATACCTGAACCCTGGAGCCACTTTCTCCAGGGCAGATCACGCCCTGCCACTCCCCATAGAGGCCACCCCGAGACAGGCCACAGGTGGACCACAGGGTCAGCGTCAAACCCACATTTTCCAGCAGCATGGCCTGAGAGGTGATCTTGGCTGTGGCTTGTAGGCCGCTGACAAGGAAAAGTCACAAACAGGATCAGTGTTCACACCCTATCCTGGGGTCCTGCAGGCCTACCAGGACTATCCCCAAAGAGCTCTCTACAGAGCAACCATTCCCTTTGTTTATAGAACAACCAGCCCCCTCTCCTCTCCCTGCACCCATTTTACAGAGGAGGAGACTAAGGTCTCAAGAGAAAAACTCTGAGACAGCCAGGCAAGGCTGCATGTTGGGACTACAGCCTCTCCTGTCCCAGCTCTGGCTCCCAGTTCTCAACTCACCCAAGCAAGGCGCTCAGGAGTTTAGTGACGTTGTCAGACATCTGGACCACGATGATTGGCTTGGAAAGGACTTGGGATACATCCAGCTTCTCGGTGAGCAGGAACAGAGGGATCAGGGTGTGGACCGGGGCACTCCCCAGGTAGCCCTCCCCATGCCCTGGCTTGGCCTGGCCCGGCCCACCCAGAGCCTGCCTACCTCTCGGACTGCATTCTGGTTCAGGGCTAGGATGAGCAGGGCGGAGGCTCCCAGGACCAGTGCTCGCTTCATCTGGGGGTGGGTGGGGAGGACAGAGGTGTCGGACACTTGTTGTCCCTGGGACTCTGGGGACTGGAGCCTCTTTCAGCCCTGAGGCCCATCTCCTCTGGGAAAGCCCCCCTGAGAACAGTAGTCCATTCTCCCTTGGGGTCATCCTCCCAAGCCCCCCTAGCCTTCCAGCCACGTCACCTTGTTGGCCACAGCGGAGGTGAAGGATTCCTCGGGGCTGGCTCCCTGGGCCTCCACCTGCTCCTTACCCACTGGGACCACGCCAATCCAGTCATCGCCGGCCTGAAGCTGGGGCTCCTCATCCCCCACCTAGGGCCATGGAGGACTGTGAGGGGGTGAGAGGTAGGAGAGGGCTAGGGCTGAGCCAGGCTTGGGTCAGGCTGGGGTGGGGGTGGAGATCTGGGGGCTGGATGGCCTATTTCTGTCTGGAGTCTTCACCTGGAGCTGGGGTGGGGTGGGAGGTACTAGTTTCAAAGCCTCAAGTCCAAAACCTCATATATTTAGGCCAGGAAGGGGCCTTTAAGGCCTCATTCCTCCAACACAGCCTCACGTGCTCAGAAGGAGCAAAGGGAGAATTTGAACCCAGGTTTGCAGGCACCAGAGTCAGCATTTGCCCTCCGAGAGGTCTTCAGGACCCAGATCTGGTGTGTCTAGGGTTGGAGGCCCAGGGAGGAGGGTCCTGGAACTGAGAGCAGGCTCAAGTCGGGGTCTGGGGCAGAGATCTGAAGGTCACATCTGGGGCCTGGACTGAGCCTTGAAGTCCTGGGTGGGGCGGTTGGGTAGAGAGGCATAATCCAGGGTCAGTGCCTCAGTTAGGACAGGGCTGTCCGAGGCCAGGGACAGGAAGCAGTAACTGAACACGAGGCCTGGGTCCCTGCCCCCTGGGGCCTTGGTTTTCTGATCTGTAAAAGAGGCTGATGGAGTTACAGTGGATGACATTTACGGGGGTCTCTCCTAACCGTGGGGCCGGGATGCTGGCAGGGTTTAGGGGTGCCGTGTTGGAGGGCCAGGCTGGGTTCCGGCTCCAGGCAGAGTGGCTGGGGTCTCAAGTTGAAGCCTCAGTCCCAGGCTGGAGTCTTGGGACCTCGGGGGGGGGGGGGCTATTTGGCTGAGGTGGCCCGGATCTCTTCTTTGTCCGGGCTTGGGTGAAGGTTCCCGGGCAAAGCTTGGGAGGGAGGGAGCGGCTGAGAAAGATCTGGGAGCCCCGGGGCTTAGGAGAGAGGGTCCCAAGCCAACCTGGAACTAGGTCCTGGTGGAGTCGGGCCCCCCCAGCTGGCCTCATCTTGATGGCCGCTGGTTGGCCTTCAGTTAGCTCTGGTTCCAGCTGGGAGAACCAGTCCGGGAAGTCACAGACCTTTGGGCTTGCGGCTTGAGAAATGGGGTTGGGGGCCCAGAGTTGAGGGGTCCCTGGCTAGGGCGGGTCACTCTTGGGAGAGCTGGGCCCAGAACGGGAGGGGGAAGCCTGGGCTCCCTGGGTTTGGGGTAGAGAGGGACTTGGGGGGAGGGTGCTGCTCCCTGGGCCCTGCTTAGAGGCTCTTGGGGCAGATGGGGGTGGACAGCTTCCCCTGTCCCAGGGAGGGGTCATGGGTCGGGGTTCAGTCAGCTCTGGCTCGGACTGGGGGAACTGGTCCGGTGAGCTCATGGCTCCTTGGGACTGGGGACCCGGAGCTGCCAGGGGGGACCCCTGGGAGCGCTGAGCTCGGAGCGGGCAGGGGCAAGCCCGGCTCGCCGGCCTTGGGGTGGGGGCGTCGCCGCTCCGGGGCCCGGCTTGGGGGGCACCACCCCCGCCCCCGCCCCGCGGCCCCGGGGGCTGACTCACCAGCACCAGCCGGCCCTGCAGCCCCGGTCCGGGCCCGGGTCCGGGCGGCGGCGCCCCGCGCGGGGGCCCGCCCAGCAGGGCGCCCTGGAGGGTGTAGCTGGCCTGGGGGCCGCCGCAGCCGCACGTCCACCCGCGCCCCGCAGCCCGGGCCGCCCGGGCCCAGGCCCAGGCCCAGGGGCAGCAGCGCGGCCAGCAGCAGCAGCAGTGGGGGCGGCGGGGGCGGCCCGGGCCAAGGGAGCGCGGGGGCCGGCCATGGGCGCGGGGCGGCCCGGGAGGGGGCCCAGATCCGCAGCGGCCTGGCGGCCGGACAGCGACGCAAGCAGCCGGCCCGGGGCCGCCCTCTGCCGGCGGCCGGGGCTGGGGGGCGGGCGGGGGGCCGGGGGCCGGCCGGGGCGGGGAACCCCTGCTCCGGAGGCGGGGATGCGGAGAGCCTACGGGCGACAGATGGGGGCCACAGAGGAGGGAGCAGGAGAAGGAAAGAGAGAGACAGAGGGAGAGAAAGAAATGGGGGGGGGGGGAGAGAGAGAGAGAGAGAGAGAGAGAGAGAGAGAGAGAGAGAGAGAGAGAGAGAGAGAGAGAGAAACGAGAACAGGAAAGGGAGGGTTCGGAGAGGAAGACTGAAAAGGGGGCGGGGGATCCAGCCAAGCAGACCCAGAGACTGGCAGGAAAGGCTTCCTAGAACCAGTGGCATCTAAATTACACTTGTAGAAATGGGCAGGACTTCACCAGGGCAAGAGAGGGAGGGGAAGACATTCCAGATCTAGGGAGCACCGTGAGTAAAGGCATAGACTTGGGAGGGAGGATGTGTGGCATATTTGGGGGAAGGAGAGTAGGCCTGTTTGACTGGGCTGGTGAGTGCGTGGAGAGGGAAGAGGTGTTAGTAAGAATTTATTCAGTGTTTACTGAGACTGAGGTGGGACCAATGTGATTGCAAAAGGCCCCAAATGCCAGGCAGGGGAGTCTAAACTTTACTCATAGGGCAGTAGGGAGCCACTGAAAGTTTTCTGAGCTAAGGAGAGATAGGACCAGCTCTGCACAAAAGAAAGATTTTGGCAATGAGGTGAAGGGAGCGAGGACAGAATACTGATAGACAAACTGGCCAAAGTTCAGGTGGAAAGCAAATGAGGACTGGCACCAGAGAGGAGGGGGCTTGAGGAAGGGCTTGGTAATGAACTGGTTATGAGAGTGAAGAGTCTAGGAGACTGCCAAGGCGATTAATGTGGAAATGCCAGTGTCCTGGAGGGGCAGGGCAGGAAGACTAGGCCTGGGGGAAAGCAGACTTACCTAGTAGGGCATCCAGCTGACTCCTGCTGGCAAGGCCCTACAAGCCTGATTAATCATAGCAGATTGATAGAGGGTGCCAGGGTCTGCAGAGCCCTCTTTTTCTCATTTCCCATTTCCCTGGTTTTCTTCAAAGTTTAGCTCAAAGGCCAACAATCTGAATTTATTTAGGCCTACTGTGGGCTCTTGTGCTGGGCTCTGGGAGTATGAAGAAAAATAAAGAAAACCAATCCCTGCCCTCAAGAGGCTTCCATTCTACTAATTAGTTGCAGAGAGAAGTATAAGCAGGACACAAACAAATATTAAGCTCCCATCATGTGCTAGACAACAGAATTACCAAGACAAAAATGAAATCCCTGCCCTTCAGGAGCTTACATTCTGCTGAGTGGCTATAGATACAGGGGGGAGGAGGGATGGAGGGAGAAAAGGAGAGAGAGAGAGAGAGAGAGAGAGAGAGAGAGAGAGAGAGAGAGAGAGTCACAAATATTAAGCTCCCACTATGTACTAGGCAAGGAAACTAGATGGTAAGCTAGATAGAATACTGGGCCTAGAGTCAGAAAAATTCATCTTCATGAGTTTGAATCTAACCTTAGATACTTACTAGTTGTGTGACCCTAACAAATCACTTCACTGTATTTGCCTCAGTTTCCTCATCTGTCAAGTGAGCCAGAGAAGGAAAAAGCAAACTACTCCAGTGTCTTTGCCAAGAAAAATGCCAAATGGGGTCACAGAGAGTCAACATGACTGAATAGCAACAGTGTGTTAGGCAATAAGGTGATCAAGACAAAAATGAAACAAATCCCTGCCCTCAGGGAGTTTACATTCTCCTGAAGAGGAATATGAAGTTAGGTTGCCAATGGGCCTATGGTGAAATGAAGATGAAATAGGTCCAGCCCTGTAAGCATCTTAAGGGCAGGCATGATTTCTTGGGATCATGGCTCTGAAGTCCCAAATGGCCTCAAAATCTAATTCAACTTTGTTTTACAGAGAAGGAAACTGAGGTCCAGTGAGGTTAAGTGACTCGTTTAAAATCACACATCAGAGGCAGGCACCATTTGAACTCAGATCCTCTGATTCCAGAACTTAGAGCCTTTTTCACTGTCCACTTTGGCCTCCGTATCTTCAGCACCATCACAGCCCCGATGAAGAAGTAGGAATTGAACAAATGGTTGTTAATTGAATTGTACAACTCTGTGAGGAAGATACTACAATTGTTGCTGTCTATTTTGCACATGAGTAAACTGAGGCTCAGCTAGGTGACAGGACTTGCCTATGGCTACCTGGAGTGAAGCAGATACTGAGAAGAAGATGGGGGAGATATAGGGGAGGGGAAGGGGAAGATAGGCAAAGAGAGAGCAAAGGTAGACAGAGTCAGAACCAGAGCAAAGGAAAATGAGGAGCTAGACATAGGTAGAAGAGGGAAGGATGTGGGAACACAGAGATAGCAATGGAAAAGTCAGATGGAAGGAAAGTCAACTGGAGCAAGGGGAGAGAGATGGAGAGATCTAGAGAATGTAAGAGATCCAGGGAAGGCCGAGAGACCTAGGGGGTAGGTATAGACACAGAGGGAACAAAGGAGGGGGCAGCCAGAGGTGGAGAGACAGAAAGAGGAATGGGGAAAGAGGGAAAGACAGGGAGAGAAGGAAGGACAGTAAGAGAGACAGAGAAGACAGCAAGAAAGAAACATGCTAGAGAGAGAGAAAGAGAGGACAGAGACAGAAAAAATGAGGAGGCAGGGACAGCGGAGTCAGGAGAACAGATGTAGAGATAGCAGGAAAAAGAGGAAGAGGAGAAACATGAAGAAGAGAGAGGGGAGAGGCAAGGAAGGAGATATGAAGAGAAGGGAGATGGAGATGGGAGGGAGACAAAGGAGAGAGAGACAGAAAGAGAGAGGTGCACACACACAGAGAACCAGAGATAGAGACAGAGAGACACATAGAGAGACAGAGACAGTCATAGTGAGAGAGAGAGACCCAGAAATTCAGAGAGTGGTTGGGATGGGAGAGAGACACAGAGAGACAGAGACAAAGAGAGGGGGAAGAGGGAGGGAGGGAGGAAGGGAAAGAGAGAGAGAGACAGAAAGACAGAGAAACAGAAAGAGAGAACTGAGAAAAAGAAGAGAGGGAAAGAGAGAAGTGGAGGTATGAGAGATGACCAAGGCACAGTAGAAGCCTAAGAAAGCAATGGTCTCCTCTTTATCCTGCTCTCATCCCACACCCCACACACCAGCCCATCACAGTATCATATAGTTACTCAGATGTGTGTATCTGTGAGTTAGCCCCTCCTGAAGGCCCAGACCAAGATTCTGGGAAGCGTTGCCTGCCTCTCTGCTCAGAGGGTCATAGTGGTACAGCTAGACCAGCTGCCTAATCCCTTGATTTTACAGATGAGGAAACTGAGACTCAGAGGGCGAAGTGACTTGTCCAGGCTCTCACAGCAAGGAAGGATTCAAGGAAGGATTCAAATCTAGGTGCCACCCAGCTGGGATAATGGAGATAGCACCAGACTTGAAGTTGGAAGACTCAGAGTTCAAATTCTGCCTTAGAGCAAGATGGAGATAATATTTTCTTTATTTTATTCTAGTTTCCCCTTAGTTACATGCAAAAACAAGTTTCAACATAGACATCCAAATTCACTGGAGTTTCCAATTCTCTCCCTTCCTCCACCCCACCCTCATTGAGAAAGAAAATTACTTGATAAAGGCTAAAAATGTATAGTCATGAGAAACATCACAATAGACATGTTGAAAAAATAAATATAACCCCTCCCCCAGAAAAGAGCAACCTCAAGAAAAATAAAGTGAAAAAAAAAAAGACAAGCTTCAATCTGTATTTTTTTTCCCAGTTTTTGCAAGGCAATGGGGTTAAGTGGCTTGTCCAAGGCCACACAGCTAGGTAATCATTAAGTGTCTGAGGCTGGATTTGAACTGAGGTACTCCTGACTCCAGGGCTGGTGCTCTATCCACTGCGCCACTTAGCCACTCCTGGTTCAATCTGTATTCAGACCTCATCAGCTCTGTCTTTAGGATGAATAGTATTCTTTACCATAAGTTCTTCAGAGTTCTCTTGGGTCAGAGTATAGTTGAGAAAAGGTAGTTCATTCCCAGCTGATCATCCTGCGGCATTGTTGCTCCTTTGTATCCAGTACATTTCCCATGGCACCTGCTCCTGGAAGTTTTTTTTTAACTGAGAACATCCTGTTCATCATTGCCCGTAACAGAACAGCTTTTCATGTCAATCACATAAACATGGAGATAATATTGCTGCTGCCCCCAGCTGGATGGTGTGAGAATCCAATTAGATAGGAGATTAGGAATGCCTAAATGAGAGCTAGTATTATTGTCATCTTTATTATTATCCAGGCACTTGTCAGTGGCTGGCGCATAGTAGGCATTTAATATAATGACTGATTCTTCTCCCTTCTGCTGCATTTGAGACTCAGATTTTCTGGGACAATGTTAGGACTGGAGGGTCTTGAGAACAGGGGATGTCAAAGCTGAGAGGGGCCTGAGAACAGGAGATGTCAGAACTAGGGGGAGGGTCTTAAAATCATACTGCCTCTAACTTTATAGAGAAGCTACAGCCCCAAAAGCATACTGGACTTGTCTAAGTTCTAGACTATGAAGCAATTTTATCATAGGCTAATTATCCCCATGTGAATCTTACATTCATATACCACAATTTGTTTTACCAACCCCAATCATGGGACATCCGCTTTGTTTCCAGTTCTTGAATATCATAAAATGTGCTGTGATCAGTTTTTTGGAGTATATGAGGACTTCTTCCTTGGGGCAATACTCCTGGTAATGGAGTCTCTGATTCAAAGGATTATGGGCACTTTAGTTGCTTTAGTTACACAATTCCAAATTTCTTTCTAAAATGGCTGTACTGTTTTCACAGTTCCATCGACAATGTATGAGTGTATCATTCCACACCTCCTCCAACACTGACTCAACATTTTTTGGTTATTTTTATAAGCAGGCATTCATTAGCATGTCAGTTTCTATTCTAAACTCTGGTGATACTAAGATAGGGGAAAAAAACCATCTACTCAAAAAGCTTACAGTCTGATGGTTAGTCCAACTATGTACAAAGTCATATGAAGGAAGTCAGGGAGACCAGGAGATCTTTCATTCCTCTTTTGACCTTTCCACAGAACTTAGAAGAAGGTTCTTACTACTGTCAAGATTTGTATTAAGGGACTAATTTGGAAGTTAGAGTATCAGATTATATCATCCCTCCCTCAAAAATCGACAGTGGTTCCCTATTACCTCCAGATTCTTCATCCTAGCACTGAGGCTCCCATGCTTGATCTTGTATGGGATCCCTGGGCCCTTTTGCCTCTGGACCTTCCTTGAGGTACCCTTCTCTCTCTCATTTCCCCTCCTATTAATGGAGTCTCTGATTCAAAGGATTATGGGCATTTTAGTTGCTTTCATTACACAATTCCAAATTTCTTTCTAAATGGCTGTACGGTCTCACAGTTCCATCGACAACATATGAGTGTTCTTCAAGCTTGACTCAGAGTGGATCTGGTGCCTTCTGAGATGTGTCACAGAGGAGCTCCCGGGAATCCATATATCACCCCCTCCTCAATAGTATCTCCCCTCATTCTCGGCCTTCCAGCTCACACAGCCCTTTGCCCTTCTTGGATGCTCTGATCATGTCCTGTTGGCATTCTGATTATCTGTGTTTGTGTCTTATTCCCCTCCTAGACTTTGAGCTTCCCTGGGTCCAGATGGCATCTTTCCAGGACTTAGTGTCTCCTCCGGCAACCCCCCCCCCCCAATAGCCTGCACACTGACAGGAGCTCCTGGGATTTTCCTGAGCCTTTTATTTTTATTGATCTGCATCCACTGCCTAGATTCCCAGATTCATTTTACTTGTCATAAAGATTAGTAGGAAAGCCAAAAAGGGAACTCAGCAAAACTGCCAATGTCTCATAGTAGACACTACTCTAAACCCTGGGCCCCCACCCCCCATGATGATGGGAAAGAGGCACAGAAAGAACTTTAACAATGGTTTTTGAAATTGAATATCTTGAATTTAGAGCTGGAGGGACCCTGGGGCCACCTATGTTGAGGAGGGACTGAACCAGTGGGGTTGAGAGACCTGACCAAGGCCACACAGGCAGCTGAATCAGGTTGGAGCTTGGGTCCTCTAACTACAAAGTTACTTCCCTTCCTCCTATACCATTCTGACATGGGATCTGATTCCTTCAATTTACCTAGGAAGAAGCTGAAACATAGGCCCAAGGTCACCTAGGGTGTAGGGGACAGAGCAAGACTTAATAGAGTGAGTATGGCTCTAAAGTCAATGTTCTTTTTTTTCTTCTCTCCCTCCCTCTTTCCTTTCCTTTTCTTTCCTTCCTCCCTTCCTCCCTCCCATCCTTCCTCCCTCTTTCCCTTCCTTCCTCCCTTTGTCTTTCCTTCCTCCTTTCTTCTTTCCTTTTCTTCTTCCTTCCTTCCTCTTTCCTTTCTTTCCCTTCCTTTCTCCTTCCTTCCTTTTTCTCTTCTTCTTTCCTTCCTCCTTCCTTCTTTTCTTCCTTCTTCCCTCCCTCCTTTCTTCCTACCTTCTTCCTTCCTTCCTTTCTTCTCCCTTCCTTTCTCCTTTTTCATCCTTCTTCTTTTCTCCTTTCCTTTCTCCTTCCTTCCTTCTTCCTTCTTTTCTTCCTTTCCTTCTCTTTCTTTCCTTTCTTTCCCCTTCCTTTTTCCTCCTTCCTTTTCTTCCCCTTTCTTCCTCCTTCCTTCCTCTTTCTTTTCTTTCTTCTCCCTTCCTTCCTCCCTACTTCCTTCCCTCTGGTCTTCCTTCCTTCCTTTCTCTTCCCCCCCTTTTTCCTTTCCACTTCCCCCCCTTTCAGTTGCTGGACACTCATTTTTCAGCCTCAAACGCTCAAACAAACCCATCATCTCTTTCACTTCCCAATAGTGCCAGAGTAGAGCTGGGAGGGGCCTTAGAGCAGAGAACATATGTGCTCACATATGTACTCCAGGCATCATTATTTCCAGAAAAAAACTGAGTCTGAGGAAAGTTAAGTGACTTCTTCAAGGTCCCACAGCAGGCAGATCACGAAGGCAGAAGTGAAACTTTCTGGCTCCGGGTCCCATCCATTCTCCAAAGAGCTGGGCTCCCCCTTTCCTCAGGTTTCTTCTCCAACTCTTTCCAAACCATTTGGAATCACAGAATGTGTGAAACCCGTTGTGACCACCAGAGGGTGCCATGACTAAACCCACCGAATTTGAGGCAGATCTGAATTTGAATCCTACCACCTACTAGTTCTGTGATTCTCGACACAAGCCACTCAATCTTCCTGGGTTCCTACTCTTTAAAATGAGGGGGTGGGACCCCATGGTTTCTAGGGACCTTTCTAGCTCAATGCTTTCCCAGGCCTTCTTGGTAATCCTGTGCTGGGTTGGGCTCAGCTGGGTTGGTTCCTTCCTCCTGCCTATGTATAGAGGGAAGGGGGCTGGGGTGGGGGGGATGGAGTGGGGAGTGGCGAATGACCACATCCCAAGACCACCCAAGTTCTCAGATGTTGGGCTTTTTCCGGCTCAGGTTAATTGCCCCCAGAGGCCTCTGGGAAGGAATTTGCTGGGCATGAAAGAGATTAGATTAAGCCCTGGCAGGGAGGGGCAGACCCAAGGAATCTGCCCTGTTTGTTTGGGGAGCAGGAGGTTAAACCCTGCCCTTGAACCTTCCTGCTCCTACCCCCAACCCTGTGAGTCCAGGGTCCTGAGAGAAATTCATTCCGCCTGAACCCCTCAAGATGAGATGCCCAAGGATGCTGAGCTAACTCTGAGGTGCTGTCCAGCTCTGAAGTCCTGAGACCCAACTCACCTCATCAGCAATGACAGGAGCATAAATGGAGAGCTGGTCTGAAAAACTGGGCCTGGGGAAAAGTGATTTGTCCAGGGTCCTACAGTGAACCAGTAGTGGTCATGGTGGGACCCTTCCCACTGAACCACCAGCCTGCCTAATGTCGTGAGTGCCTCAGTCAAATGTGTAAGACACATGGGGATGGCCTGGGGATCCCCAAGTCCTAAAGCTAGGGAGGAGAAAGGGGTCAATGGTCTGGGTCAATGACCAGGGTCACAGATAGAAATCAAGGCGTGATCATGATACTAGCTAGCCTTGATAGGGCACAGGGACTGTGAGAAGCACCTTAGTGATATCTCATTTGATCTTCACAATGACCATGGGAGGCAGCTGATATTATCTCCATTTTGTTTTTGTTGTTATTCCATCATTTGGGCGTATCTGACTCTCTGCAACTCCATTTGGTTTTCTTGGCAAAGATCCTAGAGTGGTTCACCAGTTCCTTCTCCAACTCATTTTACAGATAAGGAAACTGAGGCAAACTGAATTGACTTGCCTAGGGTCACTCAAATAGTAAATGTCTGAGGCTATATTTGAACTCAGGAAGCTGAATCTTCCTTCCTTTAGGCCCAGATTTCTATGCACTGCACCACCTTATCCCTACAGATGAGAAAACTGAGGCTGGCACAGGTTAACTGATTTGCCCAGAGTCACCCAGATGGTAAATGGCTGTGCTTTATCTATTGCGCCATCAAGGATGGGACAGTCAACTCATCCATGTTCTAGGGTTGGGATAGAGATAAGCAATGTTTACTGGGTCTCTCTCCCAATGGGAGAAAGCTGGGTGGTGCAGTGGATAGAGACCTGGAGTCAGGAAGGCCTCATTTCCAATCTACACCCTGGACAAGTCACTTCACCCTCTTTGCCTCAGCTTCCTCATCTGTATAATGAGCTGCCGAAGGAGATGACAACCCCCTCTCGGATCTTTGCCAAGAAAGCCCCCAAATAAGGTCACAAAGGATCAGACATGACTGAAACGATACCCACACACACAACAACCCATTTCTGTCTCAGGTTGGGCACCACTGGGGGTCTGATCTGAGGGCATTCCTCATCCCCTCTTTTCCCAATCTGCTTCTGAGTTAGGAAGTGGCTGGGACTATCAGCCTTATTTTAGAGTTGAGAAAGCTGAGGTCCACAGGGGCCTCAGAACTGGTAAGTCGCAGAACTATCCAGGCCTTGAATCCAGGTCTCTGGGTTCTGAGTCAGAGGTATAGCCTAGAATCCCAGAGTAGGTAGGTTGGGGGACACAGGGTGAAGCAGATAGAGGCAGGACCTGGGAGCCTTGAGATCCGACCTTTGTGGGAGCCAGAGTCTGATCCTGGCCCTGAGCTCTCCCCACAAGAACACCTGCTGGGCCGGGCCGTCCCCCTTCCCTTACCCCCTTCTTCCTGCCTCCCCCCTCAGTTTTCCCATAACTGGGACACTTCATTCTAAAAGGGATTTGACTTCCCTAGAGACAACTGGAGACGGGTGAGAAAGAGCCTGGGGATTAGACTGAGAAGATGATATGAAGGGAAGGGCAGGGACGGAATGAGCTGAGCTCAGCCTGGAGGGGGCTAGGAACCAAGGGGGGCCCAGGGGATTTAGGGCCCCACAGGATGGGAGGCGGGTGGGGGGGAGGACTGCTCAATTTCTCCCTATTGTGCCCTGAAAGCAGATATGGCTGGCACAGCCAGTCGTCGGGGCTTTGGGCTCTGATCCCCCACCTGGGCCCTGGCAGGTGCAGAGGGGACAATGAGAGGCCAGCGGGAATGAGGCAAGGGCTCCTGGGAGAGCAGGGTTGAATGGGGCCTCGGGAGGGCCTGGGGTGGGGCTGGGGGCTTTGGCCACAGATGGCAGACAAAGAATACACTGTGGAGACATGGAATGGGGGGATGGGAGACAGGAACAGGGATGGAAGATATGGAATTGGGGGCTGGGAGATATGAACAGGGGGATGAGAAACAGAACAAGAGGACATTGGGGAAGGTTTTTTATAATCACCTTTTTTTTTTTTAAAGTTTTTTGTAAAGCAATGGGGTTAAGTGGCTTGCCCAAGGCCACACAGCTAGGTAATGATTAAGTGTCCAAGGCCAGATTTGAACCCTGGTACTCCTGACTCCAAGGTCAGTGCTCTATCCATTGTGCTACCTAGCTGCCCCAGAATCCACTTTTAAAATAAATTGGCATTATCAACTTGCTTGAGTTTAGACAATCAGCAAAACAAGGCAGCAAGCCCAGATTTGTAACCTTTGCTCATTCTACAATTGACCTTCCAGAACCTTTAAACTGGTTCTAGCTTAACCCTAGGCAGAGAATAGGGCATGTTAAATAATTTGGAACTGAAAGTGTCTGAGCAATGAGGGACCTTAGAACAGAGAATGTCAGAGCTGGGAGAGCTTTTAGAACAAGGGATGTCAGGTCTGGTAGGATCTCAGAACAGACCTGGGAGATTCAAACCCCTATTTTCCATTGAGCCAGTCCCATGTTCCTTTGCTGCAGAGTGTTGCATGGAACGGTAGTCTTCTGTCTCCCCATCCCTAAAAGTGGGGCTGAGTCCCTGTACCACCTTTGAGTCCTGGGCTTTCTGAGGCTGGGGAAGTGTCCAGACTCTGACCACCTGATGTGGGGAGGGGACAGCTGCGGCCCAGAGGATGCTCGGCTTTGGATTCTGCCCGGGGCAGAGGGGTCCATATCTCAGCCTCATAGAGGAAGGTCCTTTCCTCTGCCGTACACTGGATCTTCCTTAATTCTCTAGCATTTCTCCATGATGCCCCAGACCAGGGACTGGACTCCGACAATACTCTGAGTCCCTTAGGGGTGATCCTTCCCCAATCTGGGCCTCGGGTTCATAGATCATAGAATGCTGGACTTGAAATCTGGAAGCTCCAAATTCTAATGCTACCTAATCGAATCCTATACTTAGCGGTTGCGTGTTTAGCCTCTGCCTCTCTTGGTTTCCTCACCTGTGAAATGGGACCCCAGATACAGAAGGTAAAGTGTTCCCCAAACCTTCCTGTACTATGTCAATGCTCATTACTATGAAAATGGAGAGGGCGGAGCAAGCGGATTCTCCTTAATTCTGGGTCCCCAGTGTCACTGGTGCTGATGATGTTTGTCCTTTCTCGAAGCAGACCATGACATCAATGGGGTGATGCCATGACAAGCACGTGAATTGGATTTGAGTGGGAGGGGCTTGTCCCAAATCACCAGCCTCACTTTCTCCTCCAGAGTCATCTGGATTTAGGGACCGGATATGGACCAGGATGACTGGAGATGGCCCAGGATGAGAGACAGTCGGGGTTAAGTGACCTGTTCGAGGTCACACAGCTAGTAAATGTCCGAGGTCAAATTTGAACTCAGGTTCTTCTGACTCCAGGGCTGGTGCTCTATCCACTCTGGTGCCGCCTAGGTGCCTGGAATCAAACATTCCACCGGCTGCAGTGCTAACATTCCAGAAGATTCCTTGTTCTCAGTGACGGTTCCCAGAAGTCTCCAGGCTCTTGGATTCCCAGTCTTCTCTTTTGCAGCTCATCCCGGGCTGGCTGGTTGGCTCTTGGTCCCCAGAGAGGCCAGATTGATGGAGTTTGTGTTCCGCATTGACCTAGAGCTAGAGAAGACCTCCCTCTTGACCTGGAGCCCGGGGAGATTCCATCCTGAGGCCATGACATTGGCAGCACCCTGGGCACCAGAGGGTCCAGGGAGGGGCAGGAAGTGGCTTTCCTGTCTTACTGGTTGGGGCTGGGGGCAGGGAGGATTGGCACAGGGCTCTGATCAGGGAAGCAGATAAGAGTGATAAGACAGGGATTTTCACTGGGCCCAATCAACTCTTCAGTCCTTTCCTTCCACCTCACAGCCTAGGGTCTGAGCAGGGAGGCAGGGCCTAAGCTAGTGGAGAAACTGAGGCTGTGGAAGACAGTTCCCCTCCAACTGTGCTGCTGGCTGGTCGGGAAAACTCAGTTCCTCTTTCTGGCCCTCAGTTTCTTTTTGTGTAAAATGAAAGGTGGGACTAAAGGGACTGAGGATCCTTCTCAGCTCTGACAGTCTTATGTTTTATGGGATCTGGGGAGTGGCTGGTGAGGGAAGGAAGGGCAGAGTGAAGGACAAGGGCAAGGAAAAAAGGAATGGAAAAATCCTGGGGTGGAGGAAGCTGAAAGCAGCAGGGGCCATGCTAGAACTCGGCATGGTGAAAGTGGTCTCGAAGCCCATTTTACAGATGCGGAAATTGAGGCCCAGAAAGGTTAGGTGCCAAAGGTAGGGTCAGGTTTTCAATCGAATTCCTCAGGACTCCAAATGCAGGACTGGAAAAGGGAATGAGCCTTCACTAACCCCCTAAAGTGATGGGGACTGGGAGTGGAGTTAGAAAGTCCTGTGTTCATCTCGTGCCTCAGTTACTTCTAGCTGTGTGACCTTGGGCACGGTCCTGAAGCCGGTGTGCCTCAGTTTCCTCTTCTGTCAAATGACTATGCGGGGGGAGGGTGGACCCCCGAGCCCCCGGCAGCGGGGGGCAGCGGGGGGCAGCGGGGAGCGGTGGGGAGCGGCGGCTTCTCGGGTTTCCCCCGGCCAGGCCAGAGGCCCCCGGCTCGCTGATCCCCGCGCTCCTTCCAGTGTGACGTCCTAGGGTTTGGGGAGCCCCCCCCCGCGGCTGCCCGGCCCCTTTAAGGGGCGGCGCTTGGCACCGGGCCCCCGCGGCCCGGGCAAAAAGGCTGGGAGCGGGCGGCCGGGGCGCGGACACCCCCGGGCGCGGACACCCCACGGCAGCATGAGCGGCCGGGTCGGGGACCTGAGCCCGCGCCAGGAGGAGGCTCTGGCCAAGGTGAGCCGGCGGCGCCTGCGGAGGCTGCGCAGCCCCCCGCCCGCTAGGGCTGCCCGGCCGGGCCCCGGCCCCCCAGGACTGCCCGGCCCCGGCCCCCAGGACTGCCCGGCCCCCAGGACTGCCCGGCCCCCAGGACTGCCCGGCCCCCCCCCAGGACTGCCCGGCCCCCAGGACTGCCCGGCCCCGGGGCGCACCGGGCCGGCCGGGGGGGGGGCGGAGGGCCGCGGGACCAGGATGCCAGGAGGATGGGGAGGGCCCCGGGAGCAGGGAGCCCCCACAGCACGAGGGGAGAGGCTGCCCCCTCCCCCCGCCCCCAGAGGTCTAGCAGAAGGGGGCAGGGCGCCTGGGGGTCGCCTCCCGAGGAGAAGGGCCCCCCCCGGAGAGGAAGCTCAGCCCCTTTTGAAGGGGTGCGGAGGAGGGGGCGCCCAGAAGCAGGGGCCAGCCTTCTCGGGGCCCCGGCCCCACTGCCCCTGGTGAAAACTTGCGCGCTGCCTCCCCGAGAGGAGCTGGGGGACAGCTCCCCGCTGCGTGCGCCGGGAGCGGAAAGCCGGGGCAGGCCGGCTGAGCCCCGGGCCTCAGGTCTGGGGGGCAGCCCCCCCCACGGGCTTCATTCCCAGCCCCGGCTGTTGGCGGGGTGGGAAGAGATGCTCCGGAAGGGTCCTGCCTGGGACGTCATGGTCAAGGCCCATCCGAGCAAGGTCTCCCCAGCCCGGACGTCTCAGGTGCCGCTCCGCCACCTAAAGCCCCTCCCGGCTTCCAGTGGGGCCGCCTCGCCCTGCAGCCCAGGAGGGCCCAGCGGGGGGCTCCCCAGTTCTGCCACCCCAGCGATGACTTTCTCCCTTCGGTCTCCCAGGCACTTGGTGGCCCGGGGCCGGGCAGCCTGACAGGGAGGGAGAGACTGCCCGCCTCCTCAGCTCTTGGGCTCGGGTCCCCCCCGGCCTGGGTTGGCTGTGCCCAAGGAGGCGCAGGCCTGGCTGCCGCTCCAGAAGGGGGCGGTTGAGGCTGGGGCTGGATGGAGTGTCCTTAGGCCAGCGCACTGACCTGCCAGGGTCACATGGGGGATGGGATTAGCCTGAGATTAGGGCCTGGCTGGGAGCTTGGAGGAAGATGGCTTTACCTTCCCCCTCCTGGTCTGGCCAGGGGGCAGAATGGCCCCGGACACTGGGGAGAGGGGAGAGGTGGCCAGCTCCCATTGGTCTCCCGTGGTTTCTGCCCCGAAAGGTGAATGACCAATGGGACGTACCTGGGGGGGAAGCTCAGTCGAGGATGCCCAGTCACCATCCAGGCCCGGCGGCATCAGGGTGGGGGCAGGGGAGCATTGGGGGATGGGTGGGACCCTGGCAAGAGAGTCCAGTCAATATGGGTTTCTTAAGCTCCTATTCCGCACCTGGAACTTGGAGGGCTCTTAGAGCAGGAAGTGGGGAAAAACCAAGGGAGCTTTCTGGGCCCAGAGCTCAAGCAGAATGGCCCGTCTTGATCATCGGGTCAGAAGCCGGAGTCCAGCCCTCTCACTTTGCAGATAGGGAAATGGCGAGGTCCAGAGAGGGACCCAGGACTTCCCTGAGGACAGGTCCAGGTTCCCCCACCCTCTTTATTCTGGGCCATCCTCAGGAAGGGGAGCTTCAAGACTAGGTCTCGCTGGCCCCCATTTTTCTTTTCTTTTTTTAAAAATTTATTTATTTGTTTTTTGCAAGGCAAATGGGGTTAAGTGACATGCCTAAGGTCACACAGCTGGGTAATTATTGTATCTGAGGTCACATTGGAACTCAGGTTCTTTTGATTGCAGGGCCAGTGCTTTATCCATTGTACCACCTAGCTGCCCCCCAGACCCCATTTTTCTGACAAAGAAACTGAGACTAAGAGAGATCAAGTGATCTAACCAAAGATCCAGAGAGAAGAAAGATCCCCAGGAGTCTTATCTCATGTGTGTGTGTGTGTGTGTGTGTTGAGGATGGCATATTGTCAAACTGAACCAGGGATGCCATAGCAGAGAGAAAGGGAGGTGAGTCAGGGTAACCAGGGCTCAAGTACCCTTGGGTGACTCTGGGTTTGTGACTGACCCCAGGCCCTTGGGACTCCTAAGTTACAGAGGAGGTACCTTTTGTAGAGAGTTTCTTCCCCAGCCTCAGACCTTTACTAGCTGTGTGACCCTGGACAAGTCACTTAATCTCTGCCTCAGTGTCCTCATTTGTAAAATGGGGAGGTGATGATAATAATAGCACCTCCCTCCCAGGGTTGTAAGGATCAAATGAGATTAGAGCTATAAACAGCCAGGTCTATAGAAGGACTTAATAAAGGCTTATTTCCTTCCTCCCTCATTTCTTCCCTCCCCTCCCTCCTCCCTTCTTTCTCCCTCCTCCCTCCCTCCTCCCTCCCTTCCTCCCTCCCTTCCACCCAAGTTCTTTATTCCAGTAAAAACAGAAGACGCAGGCCCTCCCCCCAAACAGACAGACAAGCCCAGAGAATGAGTGAATGATGCTGCTGCTGCTGCTGCTGCTGCTGCTGCTAATAATAATGATAGTTGAGATTTGATTGAGCTTTACAGTTTACAATGTTCTATACAAATATCTCATTTGATCCTTACCACAAGGAGGTAATTTCAGGTTTTTAAAATTGTTTTTATCTATTTAAGGCAATGGGCTTAGGTGACTTACCCAAGGCCTCACAGCTAGGCAATTATTAAGTGTCTGAGGCCACATGTGAACACAGGTCCTCCTGACTCCAGGGTCAGTGCTCTATCTGCTGTGCCACCCAGCTGCCCCAAGGAGGTAATTTCTATGATTGTGCCCAGATGACAACATTGGAGTGGAAAAGGTGAAGTGATTTGCTTTTGCTAGCCAGGATGCTAGTGAAACTGGGCTGGGGTGGGTTAACTCCCTGCATTCCCACCATACTTGCTAGGTCTCTGGTGGGGGGGGGGGGAGTGATCCAGCCCTGGGACCATTGGGGTTAATTTTGACTCTAGGTGGGACCCAATTGGAAGACCTGAAGACCAGAATGGTAGAAAAGCTATCTTTGGGATTTGGGTAGAGAGCACCCAAGACTCCTGGGGATCTAATTGCCTGTGGTTTTTAACCTTTTTTTTATTTTTACATTTTCTTGAACCATTTTATTTGAGCCTTGGGAACTGCTTCCCCCTCGGGATATTAGAGTATGCTTTTAGCAAAAGAGAGTTTTCATTCTTTATAACCATTAGAAGCATCAGGTGATAGAATGAGTTGTGTCATGGGTTAATGAGCTCCCTGTCACTGGAAGTATGCAAGCAGGAGCTAGATGCTTGAAGCAGGAAGGTGGACTGGATAGTTGATGGATCCCTGTGTTTGCGATCTCAAAGGGCCCCCAAAAGTATGGTACTATGGGATGCGGGATGGGGCTGGGTAGTCAGGAGGCGTCTTACCTTTTTTCTTCTCTCTCCATAGTTCCGGGAGAACCTCCAAGATGTGATGCCCTTGTTGCCTACCCCAGATGACTATTTCCTTCTGCGATGGCTCCGAGGTGAGCTGGGATTGGGGAGGGGAGCCAATTGGGGCCAGGAACTTTTTATCAGGACTTGTTGAAGCTAGAATGTCATTCCCTGGAAAACTCTGCTGCTTCTGATGTTTAGAGATCTGAATCTTCAGGATCCTTTGTGTTTCAAAGCCAGGAGGACCCTTAGAACCTTAGAATCTGGAATGTCACAGTACCAAAAATCAGAAGGGTCCTTAGAACCCAGAATCTAGAATGCCATAGCTGAGAGTGACATTAGAACCTAGAACCTGAACTTGTCCAAGCTAGGCCTTTAGAGGACCAAAGCCAGAAAGGTCCTTAGAACCTAGAATCTGGAAAACTATAGTTGAGAGTGATATTAGAACCTAGAACCTGAACTTGTCCAAGCTGGAAGGATCTTTAGGGGACCAAAGCCAGAAAGGTCCTTAGAACCTAGAATCTGGAAAACTATAGTTGAGAGTGACATTAGAAGCTAGAACCTGAACTTGTCCAAGCTGGAAGGATCTTTAGGGGACCAAAGCCAGAAAGGTCCTTAGAACCTAGAATCTGGAAAACTATAGTTGAGAGTGACATTAGAACCTAGAACCTGAACTTGTCCAAGCTGGAAGGATCTTTAGGGGACCAAAGCCAGAAAGGTCCTTAGAACCTAGAATCTGGAAAACTATAGTTGAGAGTGACATTAGAACCTAGAACCTGAACTTGTCCAAGCTGGAAGGATCTTTAGGGGACCAAAGCCAGAAAGGTCCTTAGAACCTAGAATCTGGAAAACTATAGTTGAGAGTGACATTAGAACCTAGAACCTGAACTTGTCCAAGCTGGAAGGATCTTCAGAGGACCAAAGCCAGAAAGGTTCTTAGAAACCTAGAATCTGGAAAACTATAGTTGAGAGTGACATTAGAACCTAGAACCTGAACTTGTCCAAGCTGGAAGGATCTTTAGGGGACCAAAGCCAGAAAGGTCCTTAGAACCTAGAATCTGGAAAACTATAGTTGAGAGTGACATTAGAACCTAGAACCTGAACTTGTCCAAGCTGGAAGGATCTTTAGAAGACCAAAGCCAGAAAGGTTCTTAGAAACCTAGAATCTGGAAAACTATAGTTGAGAGTGACATTAGAACCTAGAACCTGAACTTGTCCAAGCTAGAAGGATCTTTAGAGGACCAAAGCCAGAAAGGTTCTTAGAAACCTAGAATCTGGAAAACTATAGTTGAGAGTGACATTAGAACCTAGAACCTGAACTTGTCCAAACTATAAGGGTCTTTAGAATACCAAAGTCAGAAAGGTCCTTAGAACCCAGAATCTGTAAGGCCATAACCAAAAAGGACCTTAGAACCTAGAAACTGAAATGACCAAGCTAGAAAGACTTTTAGAGGATCAAAGTCAGAAGGGGCCTTGGAATCAGAATCTGGAATGCCATAGCTAAAAGCAACCTTAGAACCCAGAACCTGAACTTGTCCAAGCTAGAAGGATCTTTAGAGGACCAAAGCCAGAAAGGGCCTTAGAACCCAGAATCTGGAATGCCATAACTGAGAAGGACTTGTCCAAATTAGAAGGGCTTTTAAAGTACCAGGGCCCAGAATCTAGAATACCATAGCTGAGAGGGGCTTTGGGTGTCAGAACCCAAAGAACCTGGACTTGTCAAAGTTAGAAGAGCCTTTAGGGTACCAGGACCAGAAAGATCCTTAGAACCCGGAATCTGGAATGCCTTGACTGAAAAGGACCTCAGAACCTAGAATGTCATTTTACAGATAAGGAAATGATTTGCCCAAGGTCACCCAGATAGGGAGAGAAGCAGGATTTGAATCCAGGTCTGGAGTTTTTCAGATCAGATCCTTTGTTATTACCCTGCAGCTGGGCCATGCCCTCCCCACTGGCAGATGGATTGGAGGAGGAGACTGGAGGAGAATCTAGGGCCCTTTCAGTCAAGGGCAGAGCGGGGGATGAGGAACCAGGAGCCTGGTGTCTGGGGGAGGGATGCTCTGGTGACATAGTTGGTGATGGGGGTGGGGTGGGGAAGGAACGTCAGTGCTCCCAGGGCCCCGGGAGCCCAACCTGACCTGGATCCAGGGGCTGGGGGACCCTCAAGATTCAGGTCCCTGGGGAGCCCCCAGTCTCTTACTTCTCTGGCAGTATCTTCTCTTTCTCCCTCCCTCAGACTTGGTCTCTTCTGTCTCTTAGAGGAAAGTTGTTGGCTGCTCTACTCTCCCCAGAGCTGGCTTGGGGTAGTGGGAGGGAAGGGGGGGGGCATGTTCCCATCACCCTCTGGCCCGAGTATGGGCTGAAACAGGCCAGGGGGATGGAGGCTAGAGGGGGAGGGGATGGGGGGAGGGTTCCGGTCTCCTGGATCCCAGCTCCCACGCAGCCCTTGTTACCAGCAGCCTCTGCTGCCAGGAGCAGGGCAGGGGAATGAGGAACCCAGGCTTACATAAAGCATCATTGTGGCTACGGGAGGGAGACTCAGAAAATGGTTGCGTGTCTTTCCTGTGGCTTCTGGGAGTCCTTGCTGAGTAGTTTCTTTCTGATCAAGTCTCAGAGGAGAAGATTCCAGGGCCAACCCCTAGACTATTGGAACTGAGAGAGACTTGAAGGATCATGCCATGGTCTACCCCCACCCCCACCAGGATTTTATGGATGTGGAAACTGAGGCCCTTGACACACACTTAATGGCTGAGCTAAGATTTGAACCCATATTCCCCCTACCTCCCTCTTAGCCTCCTGGAGCCCGAATAATTCTATTTGTGAGTTGTACTTTGGGAAAAAAGTAACCTTTTGTCTTTCTCCCTTCTACTGTGAGGAGCTGCTGTTCCTACAGGTTCTGAGATACTTAAAACATTTATTATTATTTTTGTTTATTTTTTTCTCAATTACATGTTAAAACTTTTAAAAAATTTTATTTATTGAAGGCAATGGGGTTAAGTGACTAACCCAAGGTCACACAGCTAGGTGATTATTAAGTGAACTCAGGTCCTCCTGACTCTAGGACGGGTGCTCTATCCACTATGCCACTAGCTGCCCTTAAAAAAACCTATTTTTAAGAATTCTGATTTCCAAATTCTCTCTTCTTTGAGAAGGTAAGTAGTTTTTACTATTCATGTACAGTCATAGACAATAGATTTTCATATTCTGGGCGGCCTCCTCTCTTCATTTTATGGAGACCGCTCCAGACTGGTGAACAGACAGCAGGATGTGGCTCCTTGGCTGGGGGTTTGAGCTGGGAATCTCAGCCCTTCTGGTTCCTCAGGTCCCCAGGTCGTTCTGGCAGGAGTAGGGAAGCAGAAGAGGCCTGCGGGCATGGAGGAACCCAACAACCATTGGCCTTGGTCATCAGATCTGACTGGACCAAGGCTGAAAGGAGGACTCAGGAGCTCTCTGGGGAGGAGCAGGAAGGAGGATGTGGCTCCTGGCTGGGGGTTCGAGCTGGGAATCTCAGCCCTTCTGGTTAGTCTGTCCCCTGACTCATTCTGGTAGGAACAGGGAAGCCGAAGAGGCCCATGGGCATGGAGGAACCCACAACCATTGGTATTGGCCGGAAGGCCTGGCTGGGCCAAGGCAGGAAGGAGGAAGCCCAGGAGCTTTCTGGGGAAGAGCAGGCAGGAGGATATGGCTCCTGGCTGGGGGTTCGAGCTGGGAATCTCAGCCCTTCTGGTTCGTCAGGTCCCCAACTCGTTCTGGCAGGAGTAGGGAAGCCCAAGAGGCCTGCGGGCATGGAGGAACCCATGACTGCTGGTATTGTCCAGAAGGCCTGGCTGGGCCAAGGCAGGAAGGAGGAAGCCCAGGAGCTCTTGGGGGAAGAGCAGGCAGAGACTCTTAGGTATAGGCTTCCATAACTCCTAGGGACTTGAGGACCAAATTTAACTAGTGGCTTCCCCTCCCTGGATCTCCTCGGCTACTCAGGGGTCCCGCTGGCTCTCCTTCCCTGGAGGGGTTGTGGTAAAGACAGAATCTGGGGCTGCCTTATGGTGTGGCAGGGGGCTGGGATGAACCGGTGGCCTCCTGGGGCTCACTGTAGACCTGAACTGGCCAGGCACGTGGGGCCCGGAGAGCTTGGGTGGTGCTAGGCCAGAGGACAAAGGTCAGGCAGAAGACCCCGGAGGTTGGACTTTTCTTGATAAGGGATAACTGGAGTAGCTCATAGTTTACTTTAGTTCCTGAAGAGATAAGATCACTGGGACCATCTGACTTACTGGGTCCTTTCCCCTGCTTGGGGGGCTGCGAGCAGCCTTGCTCCTAGGGTTCAACGAGATTCCCCATCCCCACCCCAAGCCTCACACTTCCCTCCTAGAGTTTCTTGGTATTGAGGAAGAAAGCCAGCATGAATCTGAATCTCCTCTTACCATCCTGTGCTACTTGCTCAGCCTCTCAGTTTCCACATCCATGAAATGGGTACAATTATAGCCCCGCATTCCCAATGGAACATATTTGTAAAGTGCTTTCTAGACTGAGGAAGTGCTATCGTGGCCCTGGCCTGGAACTGAATTGACAAAAGGAGCTTCCCTTCCCTTCCCAGTGCCCATCATCTTAGCTGCCCAAGCCCCAGAGAAGCCAAACTGTGTGGATGTGAGAGGGAGGATTTGCACCCAGGCCTTCCTGACCGAGGCTATCATCTCTCCCCTGTGCCAGGTTTCCTCTTATTTTGTTTGTTTGTTTTTTAATTTCTGCTTCCACTAGCTATATGATCTTGGGGCAAGTCACTTCTTCCCCTTAGAGAGACAACAGGTTACAATGGAAAGATCTATATATCTCTGGGGGCAGAGGACTTGGATTCAAAATCTGCCCCTACTACTGACTGTGTGTCCTTGGGCAAGTCACTGGGGAAAATCTCTTTGGACCTCAGTTTCTTCCTCTGTAAATTAAGATGGGGGGACTAGGTGGTTCCCTTTTGGTTTTCAGTCATTTTTCAGATTCTTCATGATCCCATATGAGGTTTTCTTGGCAAAGACAAAGGAGTTTCCATTTCCTTCTCCAGCCTATTTTATAGATGAGGAAACTGAGGCAAACAGGGTGAAGTGACTTACTCAGGATCACCCAGCTAGGAAGTGTCTGAGGCTGGATAGGGCCTGAGTTCCTTCCCACTTCTTTTTTTTTTTTTTAAGTTTTTGCAAGGCAAATGGGGTTAAGTGGCTTGCCCAAGGCCACACAGCTAGGTCATTATTAAGTGTCTGAGACTGGATTTGAACCCAGGTACTCCTCCAGGGCCAGTGCTTTATGCACTGCGCCACCTAGCCGCCCCTCCTTCCCACTTCTAAATGATCTTTCCCTGGGCCTCAGTTGGCTATCCTGTCAAATTAGAATAATTTTACTCATGCTTCTTACCTTAAAGGGCCCTGGCAAACTCTGAGATTTTGGAAACAGCTGTGGTTATTATCAGGGGCCTTCCCAGGCCTATCCCTCTACCTGTGGGATAAAATAACTCACAGGAAGATAATGCCCAGAGCCTGAGAAACATGCAGTCCTTTGAGATCTTTGATAATAATGGTCTCCTGGCTTCTGAGGAATGCTTGAGGCTTGCCAAGCACTTTTCTTCCTTTCCTGAACATGGAAGATGGGTGGTGGTGGGTGATATTTTTGTTCTAAAGATAAGAAAACTGAGGCTGAGAGGATCCCATTGACTTGAGCTGGTAGGAACTTAACCAGACCTAGAAGGAATCTCTGAGGCCATATCACTGAACTCCCTCATGTCATAAAGGAAATGACTTGCCCAAGGTCACACAGAGCTCCTGCAAGCCTCGGAGGCTTGCAGAACCAGACAAGGCAAGCTCTCCCACCAGAGCAGGGGAGAGGTCACAAAAATCACAGAGCTGTTATTTGGACTCCTGTTTTCTGATGCCAGAGTCAATAATGCAGTGGGCTAAGATCAGAGTCCAATGTGGCCACATCAATGACTCCTCTGTCTTCTGGGAGAAAGACTCAAGGCTTCATGAGGTTGCACTGCCCCTCTACCCCTGGGGCCGCCCCCTCCCCTGGCCTAGTCTCTCCTTCATCTGGCTATCCTGGTCACCTTTAAGCACCCAGGTCCATGGGCCAAAGTCCTCCAAGGAGAAAGATAAGCCTGGGCTGGAGAAGAGCTAGCTGATAAAGGAGCTCAGGGTTCACCCTCTTTGGAGATTCAGAAAGATCAATGGAAGCAAAACCCTTTCCTGACCTTACAACTCCAATTCCACCAATCTTTGCCCTGCTGGGGTAGACCTGGTGCCAACTTAAGGCTAGCATCCCAGGAGGGGTTGTTATCAAATCATAATCTTGAGACCGTAGGGGATCTGAGAGACCATCAGGAGCCCTAGATGACCCTTTACTCATAAAACTTGGCTTCTTCTCATTCTTTTTATTATCCTGATATTTCTAACACTGCCTTTGTGAACCTGGACAAGTCACTCCCCTTATTTTACAGCTGAGAAGACTGAGGCCTATTTCTCCAAACTTTCTCTCTTCATCCAACCCCAAGACTCCTTCTAAGGAAGGAAGGAAGCTTAGAATTCTCCAAACGTATGGCCGAGTAAATGCTGTCTTTTCTAGTAACTGGGGAGATCAATGATCCAGGATGACCAGGGCTGATGGCTAGAGGAGAAGCTGGAAAGAATGACCCCAGTCCAGTGATCTCACCATGATTCGGTCTCTTTTCTTGTTTTAGCTCGAAGCTTCGACCTGCAGAAGTCGGAGGCCATGTTGAGAAAGGTGAGGTTCCTTTTTGGCTCCTCAGTCAGCCCTCCCACCTTCACCCTTTCTCCTCTCCTCCAGAATTTCTTCATTCTATCCCAAAAGGATTGTTCTCAGGAAATCATTCTGTTAAACTCAATGACCACCGTGAAATAAGTGACTATGTGATTATTGAGTTGGGTTGTGATTTACTGGAGGGAGTCCTCACACCTTCCACCAGCTCAGACCCTGGTGGCTCCATTGCTATGGCTCCCAAATCCACCCACGTGGGCCCCCTTTGCTAGGTTGGACCTCAGACCACTCACACCTGTCCCCTGGTCTCTACCTGAATCCTTTCTTGCCTTGATGGTCATAAAAAGATAAAAACAACTCCCATTTTTCTATGTTTAGTGTTTACAAGGAGCTTTCCTCTTGTCAATTCTGTGAGGTAGGGAGTGACAGATTATTATCCCCATTTTACGAATGGGAAACTGAGGCTTAAGTGGTTTCAGTGACTTACCTATGGCTATAGAGCTATTAAAGGTTGGAGAGTGGGTGGGATTTGAATTTAGGTCTTCCTAACTAAGTGGTAATGAGTTCCCTCTTGGGATTGGAAATTGCCAGAGCTTTTGTCCCTTTGACAGAGGCTGGTGGACTCTAGCAGTGGGTGCCATTTTGAAATTATTATTTTTATGACTGCTGTGATATTATCTGTAAGAGTATGCCCCCCACTATTGCAGATTGCACCCCATGCCAGTCTTCTCCACAGTCCATTTCCTCAAGAAGTTCTCATGAGCATTTTGGGGACCCAACTCCAGCTCTCTTGACCCTACTGAGGAAAAAGAAACCAAATTAGAGACATTGTTGGAATATCGGTGGAGGATGAGAGCTCCATTGGTTATTCCTCACTGACTGTTTGTTTAGACTTTTTATTATCAATAACAAGACCCTTGGACACTAGGATCTTGAGAAATTTGGTCTTGTGGGATAGGAAAGAGATGGAGAAGATTAAAAGTAAATGCCCCTATTTCCATTTTACAGAGTGCTCTCCTTAAAAGGCAAACATTCCTGTGAGAGAACGAGCATTTGGGGAACCTGGAGCTCAGAGAGGGAAAGGACCCAAGCTAAGGGTGCACAGTCAGGACGTGGTGGAATAAGAATTTAAATCGGGTTCTTGGGTCTCCTAGCTGAGTTGGCTTACTATATTGCATTAGAGATTGTAGAGGTCCTTTTGGCAATGAACTTTTAGAACATGGTCCCTCTGTGTGTGTGTGTGTGTGTGTGTGTGTGTGTGTGTGTGTTTGTGTGTGTGTGTGTTTATGTTTTCACAGCATGTGGAGTTCCGGAAACAAAAGGATATTGAAAATATCTTGAGTTGGCAGCCTCCAGAGGTGAGGAAGATAAAGCATCCTTGACTATCACCAGCCCAACATCCCCAACAATTCTAGTTATGCCAATCTCCAAAAGGAAAACTCTTTGGGGACCTAGGATGCAGCCAGATTTTCTCTGGGTTGCCCCAAGGGCAGGGGTGGCAGAGCTCCTCTATCCTGGGCCCTTCCTCCAGCCAAGCCTTGGGTGAGGCATTGAGAGAATGGATTGCCGCTATCTCCACTCAGGTCGTCCAACAATACTTGGCTGGAGGGATGTGCGGCTTTGACCTCAATGGCGCTCCTGTTTGGTATGACGTCATCGGGCCTCTGGACGTCAGGGGGCTGCTGCTGTCTGCTTCCAAGCAGGATCTGCTTAGGACCAAGATGAGAGACTGTGAGATGCTCCGGCTGGTGTGTGCCCAACAGTCAGAAAAGGTGAGTGGGGATGGAAGGGAGAAGGATGGCCCCTGTTGGAGAGGCCTGGCTTCTATTGGCCCGTCTGGAGCCCTGTTGCTTGATAAGAAGCTGAAGGGGGCAGTGGTGTGGTAGAAAGGGCCAGTCAGTCGGCCAGCATTTATTAAGTGCTTGCTGTATGTCATAAACTTTATATGCGTAATGTACAAAGAAAGGAGCTTACAATCTAGTGGGAGAGGAAGGTCGAATGTCACTAAATCCAAACAAGACTCAGACACAAGAGGGAAGGGCATGTTGAAGGGGAAGACAGCAGCCGGGGGGGGGGGGGGGCTGGGAAGGCCAGCAGAAGATAGCCTTGGAGTTGAGTCTCGGGCAAAGCCCGAGGAACTCAAGCTGCAAAGCAGAGGGCTAGGACATTCCAGGCAGGGGGCACAGCTAATACAAAGATGTAGTGTGGGGAGATGGAAGGTCATCTTGGAGAAACAACAAAACACCAGTCTCCTTGGATCTGAAGTTTGTGGAGGGAGGGACTGTGTGAGAAAATGAAGGAGGGAGGAAGGGGCCACATTGGGCAGAGCTTTGCATAGCAAGCAAGATTATATTTAAACTGTGTTGGGAGTCAAGAGGTCTGGATTTCATGCCTGACTCAGTCGCTTGCCATGAAACCTTGGCAAATTGTCTCTTCCCTTTCTGGAAAATGAGGGACTCAGATTAAATGATTTTTAAGACCCCTCCCAGCTCTGACATCCCCTGTTCTAAGGTCCCTCCCAGCTCTGACATCTCACATTCTAAGGTGTTTCCCAGCCCTGACATGGCATGAACCTGAGAAAGGGGGTACAGGAGAAGGGTGGGGCATTCCATTCAACAGGCCGCTCTTTCCCATTTCTTGCAGTTGGGGAAGAAGATAGAAACGCTGACGATGGTGTACGACTGTGAAGGGCTGGGCCTCAAGCATCTCTGGAAGCCTGCAGTGGAGCTGTATGGGGAGGTAAGAGAATCAGAGCTTCAAGCTCTAGGCATGGCAGGCTAGAGTAGGGAAGGAAATGAGCATTTATTAACCTCCTACTGTAAAGCCGGGGCCTTCGTCCTGTTTGATCCTCACAAAACTACTGTGAGGTGGGCTCTGTTATGAGTTCTGTTTTATATGGAGAAAAATGAGGCAGACAGAATTGCAGTGACTTGCCCAGAGTCACACAGCTAGTAAATGTCTGAGCCTGGATGGACACTTGGGTCCTGATTGTAAGCACTGTGCTCTATGCACAGGGCCACCCCTACGTAGTGAATTCCCTATCATGGGGGGCTTCATGTTGGGGAAATGATTTGGAGAATTCTTTTTTGGATGCAGTCTGGGTCTAGAGAGGGCCTCCCAATTCTGAATCTAGGGTCTAATGAGTCCTTGGCAGTCAGTTCCCTCATCTGTAAAATGAAGTGGCTGGATCTCATGGTAGCTGAGATTTCTGAACTCTAGATTTGTGCTTTGGAGACAGAATGTGACTCAGTGGTGGAGGAGGCAGATGGGAGGGGGCCGGCCAGTTGACCCAGGGAGTTGCATTGACCTGACCCACTAGGGTTCTAGGCAACGATTCCCTGACCATACCACAATGCTGGTTTCCAGAGCCCAGAATCATTTGGCCTTCTTTTCTTTTGTAGTAGGTAATGCTCAGCCTCTGCCCGGCTGTTCAGATGGAGGCCAGAGCTGGGGAGGGTGGTATAGTAGGGGGTCAGATCATCCCAGAAAAGGACCAAGAAGACTAGGTGGGGTTGGAGCTGGGGCTAAGAATCTAACAGGTCTCTTCATTCTCCCTTCAATCCACCTGTCCAGTTCCTCTGCATGTTTGAGGAGAATTACCCAGAAACCCTTGGACGTCTCTTTGTTGTGAAAGGTAAGTAGGGAACTTGAATGGTGAGGTCGATGGGGAGGAGATACGGGTACATCTGACAGGCAGAGGTCAATGAAGCCAAGGTCCAGTGGAGTTCCCTGGAGTTAGGCCTTGCCTATCTGAGTGTGATGGGCACAGGCATTGGGATGCTCACTGAGGCCTCTTCACCCTCATGCCCCACTGCTGAGGTTTCATTTGGTCATTCATCAACTGATTATTTAATTTTATTTATTTTTCAATTTTTTAAAATGTATTTAAGGCAATGGGGTTGAGTGGCTTGCCCAAGGTCACACAGCTAGGCAATGAGGAAGTGTCTGAGGTCGGATTTGAACGCAGGTCCTCCTGACTCCAGGGCCCATGATCTATCCATTGTGCCACCTAGCTGCCCCTCAACAACTGATTATTAAGTGCCTGCAGTATACAGAACACTTTGTTGGGCATGGAGGAAGATGAGATCAAATTGTAAACACTTCCATGCTTGAAAAGACCTGGGTTCCTATCCCACTTCTGACACAGACTGGTTAGACATCTGGAGAAAAATCCCTTTCCCTCCCTGAGCCTTGGTTTTTTTTATTCTGCAAAAATGGGGATAATCTTTGTACTTTATACCTTGAACCTACCTTACAGGGTTCGGCTGATATAGTGGGTGTGAGGCTAAAATTATATAATGATTATGAAATAATTTATACAGATAAAAGGGAAATCATCTATCTCCCTACGAAGCTTACGGTCTATGAGCCCTCTAAATGAAGGAATAACTCAGTCAATGAATGAAACTAGAATTTATTAAGCACCTGCTGTGTACCAGATGTATACCAGGTCCCATGGGGAGAGGGGGCAGAAAGACAAAATGAAAAAGTGCCTGCCCTCCAGGAGCTTTCATTCTAGAAACTCTCTCAATAAAGTGGGAAGAATGAGTCAGTGAAGGAAACTGGTATTTATTCAACACCTGCTGTTTACCTGATGCTGTGCTAGGTTCAAAGAAAAAATGAACCAGTCCCTCCCTTCAAGGAGCTCACTGTTGGGGTTAGGTAGAAAACAATGTAATCATGGATAAGTAAATGATTGGGGATGGAGAGGGCACCAGTGATAGAGAAGGGTGAGGAAGGGGTTTTTTTAATATGAGAAGTGGCACTGGAACTGATCCTTGGAGGGATCCAGGGTTTCCATGAGTAGGAAGAGAGGGAATGGGGGGGAGGAAGGAACAGCTTGTGCAAAGGTGCGGAGGTAGATTGTGGAGTGTTGGGTACAGGGAACGTAAGTGGGCTGCTTTGGATGGAATTTAGAGAGCATGTGGAGGGATCATGTGGGATTGGTAGGCTATTATTACTGAAGGCAGGGACTGTGCCTTCTGTCCCCTAGTCCAATTTCCTCCATTTTTTGTAGATGAAGAAACTGAGGTTCAGGGAGAGGAGGGGCATCTTTGTTGCATTTTTGTTTTCTAGCCTCAAGGGAGGTATCTTGCCTAAGGAGGGTTCCATAAATGTTTGTTTTAATGGTTAGATGGACATTGTACCCCAGGACCTTGCAGGCTGGGAGTGGGGTAGGAACTGTTTCTAGTCACTGCCTGGCAAGACAGGGTGCTAGGAGAGATGAAAAGGGAAAAGAACACCCCTGTTAGGAGGGAGCCAGGAAGGTTCCCTGGAGGTGGTCACTGACCCTGGGTCTCTAAGGATGGGGGAGGAAATTGCCCCCCTGGGGGGGGTAGGGGTAGGACAGGAGAGGTGATTCTGCAGGCCTTCACATGGATTTGTGGGAGGACAATAGAAGGAGTCCAGGACCTGTGGAGGGCTCACTGGCCAGGACTGAGGGAAAACAAGGCTGTCTACCTGGCTTCAGGGGAAAGAGGGTGAAGGAGGCGTGCGGTTGTGCAGATGCTCTAGTGCCTCCGTCCAGACCTGGCCAGCTCATGATTCCTCCCTGTGTCGTCTGTCCTAGCTCCCAAGATATTCCCTGTGGCCTACAATCTCATCAAACCCTTCCTGAGTGAGGACACGAGGAAGAAGATCATGGTTCTGGGATGTGAGTAGTTCTCCATTCCTCTTATCTCCATTCTTGCCCTCTCCTGACCTGGAAAAAAAGCATCTAGGTGACTCAGGGATAGAGCCCTGTGCAGGGTGTCAGAAAGAGCTGAGTTTGAATCTGGACTCAGATACTGGCTGTGTGTCCCTGAGCAAGTCACTGAATTTCTGGTGGTCTTAATCTACTAAAGAAGGCAATGGAAAACCACTGGAGTAGCTTTGCCAAGAAACACCTTGGACATTGTGGCTCACCACATCATGACGAATTAGACATGGTTGAATGAAATCCAGCGCCTAACCTTGAGGGGCAGAGTTGGAGCTGTCCAGGGCTGAATTGGCTTTGAGAGATGGACGCAGAATCCTTGGGTTCTTTCTGGGTTTCCTTGAATGGCTAATGCTTGTGGCTTTGCTCGGAAAGAAAATGGCAGAATACTTTTCTACCTTGAATTGGTCCTCCTGCCAGCGTGAGGTGAGCAGGTGGTCTGAGCATCTCTCTCAAACCCTGATCTCTGCTCCCACCCCCAGTGAGATTCCATTATTTAATCTGAGCAGCTTCTGCCCCTGTGTATGGGCAAAGGCAAAATTGAAACAGTTCCTGATCTCAGGGAGCTTACATTCTTCTGAGAGTGGGTAAGGAGAACATATCCATAGGCAAATATACAAACATTTTTAAAATTTTTATTGATTTTTTTCCAGGTACATACAATCATAGTTTTATACATTCATCCTTTTGCAAACTTTTGAGTTCCAGATTTTTCTATCACCTTTCCTTTCCTCTCCCCCCATGGCAGCTAACAATCTTATATAAATGTATATGAACAACTGTGTTTAATATATTTCCAGACCTCTATTTCCTCTTTTGTATAATGGAATTTGGGGATATCACAAAGGCAAAAGAACACTGGCTGTTGGGTCTGAGGATCTGAGTTCAAATGTTGTCTCTGATGTTAATGACCTGTGTAACTGTGGGCAAGTCATTGACTCCCTGGATCTCAGGCTCCTCCTCTGAAAAATGAAGGATTTGTATTAGCTGGCCCCTGGGATCCTTCCCAATCAAGGAGAAGGTCAAGGAAGTTCACTGAGCTAGTCTGTGACCAGGGTCAAGTTCAGGCCTCTTCATCCTACCAGACCTCGTGGATTTTCCGGCCTGTACTGGCTGGTTTTTTGGGCTGCCCAAGCCAACCTCACCTTCTTCTGGTGACCAGCTAGACACTTAGGGGACAGACACTCAATCAGTTCCTTGTCAGGACTAGCTTCAAGCCTTCCAAGATCTCCTGAGCTGGGGTGTTTCTAACACTTCTGAGACAGGATGGGGTTGGTGGTGAAGGATGACTACAATCCTGAGAGAAGGAGCTCTCCAAATGTAGACAGATAATCATAATATTTAACGATTATTTGGCACTTTGAGGTCTGCAAAGAACTTTCCATATATTATCTTATTTGGTCCTCACAACTAGCTGAGGTAGGTGCTATTGTGATCCTCATTTGATAAATGGGGAAACCAAGGTAGGGAGAAATGAAATGGGTTATCCAGGATTACACATTTGCTAAGTGAATCAGAGTCTCTCCCTAGGCAGCCCTCTCTCTGGCATCACGGGGCCTTAAAGGGAAATAAGTCTAAGGAGGATCCTGTATGTAGAAGAGGGTTGAACCAAAAGATCCCTGAGGCCTGTATTTCTGAGGTTCAGTGGTTTCTTTGAAGCCTTGGAGAGGCTGGCTCATGGCATGAGGGTAGGGCCAGCCAACCTTTCCAGCACTGGACTCATATTATTCCTCACCTTGAGAATCAGAGAATCATCCATTTTTTTTCCATTTTGAATTTTATTAGATGTCTATTAAGTAGCTATCCCATGCCAGACAGGCAAAAGATAGTTCCTGTGAGAGCTCCTAGGTGAATGGGGGAGGCCTCTATGGACAAACTGACTAAATCTAGGCCCCACTGGAGATAATGGCACCTCTATCCTGGGGTGATCCTGCTGCCTCCTGTTTCCACCAGCCAACTGGAAGGAGATTTTACTGAAGCACATCAGCCCAGACCAGTTGCCTGTGGAGTATGGGGGTACCATGACAGACCCTGATGGAGACCCCAAGTGCAAATCCAAGGTATGGGGACTCCAGGGTCCAGAGGGAAGGGGGGAGGGGTAGACCCGGGGCAGGACATCTCCTTCCCCTCCCACCCCCCACTCACCCCCTGGGCTCCCTGCAGATCAACTACGGGGGTGAAATCCCCAAGAAGTATTACATCCGGGACCAGGTAAAGCAGCAATATGAGCACACGGTCCAGATCAACAGGGGCTCCTCCCATCAGGTGGAGTACGAGATCCTCTTCCCGGGGTGTGTCCTAAGGTAAGGGAGGGCCCAGGCCCTCCAGGTGCCCTACCTCTGAAGCCCTTCAGAATTAGCAGGAGCTGAGCAGGGAGGGAAAAGAGCTGACTTTTTCAGAGAACTCTCCTCCATCCTTTAGTCTGGCCCCAGTAGGCTTCTCGGAGACTGCCTATGACAAGGAGCTCACCACCTCCCCAGGCAGCCCTCTGGGATAGCTTCAGTTCAGAAGTTTTTCCTTCTGTCAAGCCCCAGTCTGTCTTTTGGCAGTTGCTGCGCACTGCATCTGGTTCTGCCGACTGTCTCGGCAGAAAAGCATAACCTTTCAAACACTTGAAGATAGCCACCATCACTTAGTCTGTCATGCAGGAGGCGCTTAATATATGTTTACTGAGTGATCATGCCCCACCGTGGCTCTAGCCGTCCCAGTTTCTTCAGTCTCTCTTCTTGTGCCAGGATCTCAAAGCTCTTTTCCACTCTTGCTCTCCATCCATGACCTTCCAGGCCTGAAAACTCAGAACCTTCTGTGTTCTGAATATGTCAATCAATCCGCAAGCATTTATTATGCACCTACTGTGAACTAGATGATGTGCTAGATGCCACAGGTACAAATATCTTAAAAATGCAACAGTCCCTGTCCTCAAGGACTTTCTATTCTACTGGGGACATGTGAGAGACCAAGTATCTGTAAACTCAGGACTGGGGCTAGACCTGTGGTCTCCTTGGTGGAGGGCTAGGCCAGTGCCTCCTCTGCCATTTAGTAGTCTTATTAAGTTGACCAAAGCATCGAGGGCTTCAAGGACTCGCCATGGTCACTCTCTGGCATGTATCAAAGACAGGATTTGAACCCAGAATTGCTGACTACAAGACCAGACCTCTAGCCACAAAACCTTGGACAAAATTAATGATAAAATTTTAGGGGGGGGGTGCGTTAGTACAGCTTAGAATAGTGTTAATTCTTTGGATGGCTTTTGTCACAAAGTGGGGTCTTTGGCCACGAGATCCAATAAAGTCTCCAGGCCTCTTTCCACCAAACTGTTGTCTGGCTGGTTGAGTGTTTTCCATTTTCCAATTGACATTTTGAACCCGAGTGCAGGAGTTTACATTTATCACCATTAGTTCTGGCCCCAGATTCTAGTCTCTCGAGTTAGATTGGGGCTGTTGGCCCCAGAAAAGGACCAAGCTGGGAGAGGACTCTTGTGATTGGGGCCTGTACCTGCTTGCAGGTGGCAGTTCATGTCAGATGGGGCAGACGTGGGCTTTGGGGTATTCCTGAAGACAAAAACTGGTGAGCGGCAGAGAGCCGGCGAAATGACAGAGGTGCTTCCCAGCCAGAGGTACAATGCCCACCTGGTCCCTGAGGATGGGACACTCACCTGCAATGACCCCGGGATCTGTAAGTGCTCCTTTGTCTAGACTTAAGATACTTTCTTCCCCAGGAGAGACTTGGACTTAGCATAGAGTGAGACTATGAGTGTTGGGGGAGCCTTCTAAGGCTGTTCTAACAGGGAGTGTTGAACCATGGATAGATGGGGCCTAGAGATTACCTAGTCTAACTCCTCATTTTATAAATATTCAATCGTAAAATTTAGAAGACCTTGTTCTCCCCCTTGTGGAAGTGGAGATCATTTGGGTGCCAGCCCCAGATCTTGATGGCTAGAACCCAGGACCAGACTTCTCCATGGGCAGATCAACGGTCAGATCACTCAGAGGACTAGCTGCTGGGCAGGTGTGAGGCTGGTGGTGATTATGTGAGCATGGAGAATCCCCCAGAGTCCAATTAGGGGCTGGGGATGTGAGACTGATGTTCCAGGTCCCTGAGCTTCCCTCCCCTCCCAACACTATCAGGGAACAGGCCCATGGGGAGGGGGCAGGGAGGCAGTGACAGGGAGGAGGCACAGGGGATCCAAGGCAGCTGGAGGAGCCCTGGGGCTCATCTCCATGGCAGCTCAGCCAGGGGGTGGACTCAGGACTCCCCCTACCTGTGCTGAACATGCCCAGCATCTCCTCAGCTCTCCCAGACCTGCCCCCTTGCCTCCACGTGCGGGGCCTTGTGCATCCCCTTTGGCCCCCTTTATACCCTCCCCACCCTTCTCTTCACACACACTCACCCATCTCAGTCTGCTCGCACCCCCACCTAGCCCTAGCAGGCTCAGCCTGGGGCTTAGTGATAACAAGGACTGCCCCAAGGTCACTTCTGCTCCCAACCCAGAGTTAGGCCTTGGAGCCAGGAAGCCCTAAGCTGTTTGGCTTCTCCATGGAGCGGAGCTTCTGCAAAGCTGACAATCAGACCTGGTCCTGATGAGAGGGGCTGCAGTCTATGGGTGGGAGAGAAGAGCCACAGCCTAAATTTAAGGTTCATTAACCCAGAGTTCATGGAGCCCCTCGAGCTTGGCTTTACAGCCACAATTATCTTGCTGGAGCCTTGAAAGAAGCCTGGGAGTGAGGAGCTATTCCTAATTCCATTTTATAGATGAGCAGACTGAGGCCCAGAGAGGCCTGGCGACTTGGGATGGACCCTGAAGTGTATAAGTAGCCCAACCCCCGTTTTACAGAGGGGGAAGCAGTGGTCCAGAGAGGCCGGGTAACTATCCCACAGCTAGGAAATTTTAAGAGGAAGGATTTAAACTCAGGATTTTGTGACTCCAAGATCAGCACTTTTCCCACTGTGCCACCTTGCACATTTCTGATTCTTCCCAGGAGGAAAACTGAAGGAAGGAAGCTCCAGGCCCAGGGACATTACCCTAGTGATGCCTCCAAGCCTTTCCCTGGCCCAGCCCCCTTCCCTCCACTGTGTATCAGAACTGGGCCAAGTTCTGGGTACACATACACCCCTCTAAGCTCAAATCCAGGTCTGGCCACAAGGAGTTATTTTTAAAATCCAGGCCCAGACCCCAGGTCACCCCAAGACTCCAGGCCCACCCACCCCAGTGCCCCAAGTGTGGCCACCCCAGCGCCTCAGGACTGCCCACCCCAATGCCCCAGGTCCAGCCACCCCAGGACCCCAGGCCTACCCATCCCAGTGCCCCAAGTGTGGCTACCCCAGTGCCCCAAGACTGCCCACCTCAGACCTGACACCTGTGGGGGCCGGGCCTGCTCTTGTTGCCACGTGGGCTCAGGTTTCCCTGGGGCAGGTGTCTGGCAGGAAGGGAGGATTAGATGGCAGGTTCAGCTGCTGGGGGAGGGCAGTCTCCTCACCCTCCAGCCAACCAAGCAAGCTGGAACCGGGAGGTGGCGAGGAGACTGTGAAGGCCCAGCTTGGGCCTGCTCCGGCCAGTTTGGACAGTTCCTCGGAGACTCAGGGGCTCCTGGGGGAGCTTGCTTGGGACGGCATTGGCAGAGGAAAATCCTTCTACAGGTGCTGGTGGGCACCTCTAGGAGAGTTATCCAGGGACACAGAGGTGAAGTGACTCGGGCAGACTCTGTCTGGAAGCCGGCTGGCACCAGCTCTGCCTGACGCCCTCCCCTGCCCCACACGGCCTCTCCTGGCTGGCTCAGGGCCAGGCTTGCTGGGTCAGGGGACCCTGGCTAGGTGCTGTGGGGAGAAACAGGGGAGCTGGAGACATGGGCCTGAGTCTCAAGGCCACGTTCATTGACCTTTATTCATGACTCAATGAAAGCATTCATTCACTCCACTGAGTCCTTCACTTCATTCATTCTGCTTTATCTGTTCCACTTCACTCACTCACTCCACTTCATTCATTCACTCAATTCATCCATTCTGCCTCACTCATTCATTCTCTGCTTCATCTATTCTAATTCATTCATTCACCCAGTCCACTTCATTCATTCACTTCACTCATTCTCTTCTCATTCATTCATTCCATCTATTCTGCTCACTTCACTCATTCACTCACTCACTATACTTCATTCATTCACTTAATTCATCCATTCTACTTCACTCACTCATTCTCTGCTTCATCTATTCTAATTCATTCATTCACCCAGTCCACTTCATTCATTCCCTCCATTCAGGTATTTGCTGACCAGGTGACCTGGAGATCCCTGCTTGCTCTGATGTTCTGTGGCCTTTTTGAGACAGTGGGAGCTGAAGCAGACAGAGGGATGGTTGGGAGACAGGGGGGGGGGTGCACAGCCTGTTGGCCGTTGCAGACTCATTTTCCTCATCTGTTCGATTCCATGACCTTCAGGGTCCATTCAGGCCTGACCCCAGGGTCCCGGTGGAGTTGACAGGACAGAGGCATTTCTTGCTCTCTCTCGGGGGACTTGGCCCTTGTTAGGACTGTTCTAGGCCAGAGACATGCCCCCTAGGGCAGCCCACTGAAACCCCACTCACAATAATGGTAAATGATAATTGCAGAGTCTGGGATTACTAGGAAGCCAATTAAAGGGAAGGACGTTATCTACAGATTTATGTTTAAAATCCAAGGTTTTGAAGTCCAGTTATTTAAATTTGATCTCAGCTGTAGAACAATGCTTACCAACTGACAGTACTAATTAAACCCCTTCAGTATTAGCAGCATCCTTATAGGGATGCCAGCTTGGGTATGGGTTGCCTTAGAGGTCCTTGGAGAGTCTAATCTTGGGGATTAGTCTCAGTTTCTTCATCTCTAAAATGGAGACACAACTGCCTTCCAGGGTTATTTGAAGGAAAAGGTTTAGAAAGAACCTAGAGGGGCAGTTAGGTGGTGCAGTGTATGGAGCACAAACCCGGGAATCAGGAGGGCCTGAGTTCAAATCTAGCCCCAGACACTTGATACTTACTAGTATGTGACCTTGAGCAAGTCACTAAACCCTATTGCCTCACAAAAAAAACAAAAACAAAAAAGAAAATACCTGGAGAATTGGAAATGCTTTAAAAACTGCTTCTGTTGTCATGGTTTTGTCTTGCTGGTTGCCTCCGAGTCACCGAGGTATACACTGTTGGCCCAAAGACCCCTGTCTCTTCTCTGCATCTACGCCTTGGGAAGACCCTCCCTGAGAACCTTCCTCTCCATTTCTGTCTCCTTGCAGATGTCCTGAGGTTTGACAACACTTATAGCTTCATCCATGCCAAGAAGGTCAGCTTCACCGTGGAGGTGCTGCTCCCAGACAAGGCCTCAGAGGAGAGGCTGCAGCAGCTGGGGCAGAAGGGGCTGGCACCTTCTCAGCAATGAAGGCCCTGCCTCAGCCCCTGCCCAGGTCCGCTTAATCCACCATCCAGCCCCACCACCCCGCTGCTCTGTGTTAGGGATCCGGGGTGGAGGTTGGGACAACGTCCACCCCTGCCTCACCTCTGGGGTGCAGTCAGCCTAGTCTGAAGATGATGGGGGTGATAGGGGAAGAACTTGGGGGGTGGTTAGAAGCAGGGTGGCTCTGGACAAGTCCCTTCCCCTGCCCCCATCTCTCTCCACCCCCCATCCCCCAATTTAACTCAGGGTTCCATGGATGCTGTGCACCAATGGGATCTGCCTATCCTTGGATAGTTTCTGTCCTGGGCTAGCTTCCCTGGGCTGGGGAAAGGGAGCCAGACACTGGTGAGGGAGAAGGGGTGGAGGGAATGGGTGGTATTAGGCATCAGGACTCTGGCCAGGGCGCTGAGAAGCACATTGCTATAGAGAGGGTAGAGGTAGCTGATATCAGGGGACCAGTTTGGGCATGGGGGCACTTTATCCAGCCAGAAGGGATCTCACACAGGAGCTCAAGCACCGTCTCTCCAAGCTATCCCCCTCCTTGGAGAGGTTCAGGGGCTCCTGTGGCCTCTAATGAGAGCTACCTCTATCTAAGACCTGGGTCCCTGCCCAGCACTGCCAGCCTCTGTTCTATGGGCCTTACAGAGGGAGAGGCAAGGCTCCGAGAAGGCACTGTCCCTGCTCTCGGGGGGCTTATAGTCTAGCAAGCTCCAAGTAAAATAAACTAACTCCAAGCCGGCCTAAAGGCCGACACAGAGAAGAGAAGCACAGAGGCACGGGGCTGTAGACAGCCTCTCCGTCAGCCCTTTCACTGTAAAGGGCAGGAACGGAGGCCTGGGAAGGTGGAGGCACTGGGCCAAGGTCACCCTCTACTAAGGTAGCCCAGGACCAGGGCCTCCGGCCTCTGTTCAGGACAGGCGGCCACTGGTCACCCGAGGCGTAAGCGCCGGGGGGGACCAAACCAAGCTCCTGACCATTCCCTCAAGTCAAACAAATCCATTTCCCTTTAGGTGGCGGGGCCCACGGTGCCCATGGGGTGCCCAAGGGGACCCGGGCCCTGGGGGGAGAAGCGCAGGAGTGAGGGGGGGGCCAGGCTCCTTCAGCTGATTCAAGGAAAGCTTCCGGACAAGATGAGCGGCTCGCAGTGGCCCGGCCAGTCCCCGGGGCTACTCCGGGGAGGCTGCCCCCAGCACCCCTGGGTGGCCGAGGATATTCCGGCTCAGGAGGATTCTGGGGTGCCTGGGACTGTTCGGGGGGTGGGAGGCCCAGGGCCAGGACACCCGGGGGGGGGTCTTGCTCAGGGAGGGGGTGAACTAGGCGCTCCCGGAGCGGGGGTCCTGGGGGGGGCTCGGCTGACAGATGCTCTGCTAGAAAATTAACCAACCAATAAAGCAAGCTGATTCGGACTGGCCGGGCCTTTGGTTCCGTCGTGTTGTTCTGCCACCGGCCGCCAGGGGCGCCGGAGAGACGCCCCGCCCCAGGCCGCAGCCTCCGTCTCGGTGGTTCTGTTCACTGCGTCTGCGCGCTGAGACGCCTGCCGTTGGATGGCCCGGTGGGCGGGGGTGGGGTCTCCGCCATCTTTACTGAGGGCAAGCGCGTGGGCCTCAACGTGAGGGCGGAAGTCCCTCCCCCGGCACCCCGGGCCAGGGAGGAGGCGTCACGTGGCTTGGGAGGGCCGCGTGGTTCTAGGGACTGTCTCCCAATTCCATTTGGGGGGCTTGGGTGGTCCCCAAGGGCCCGCCCCCCGCTCGGAGGGAACCCCAAGTGCGGCCCACAAAGCCCCTCTACTTCCTTCACACCCCTCCCCCACAGCCGCGCTCTGGACTTCCGGGGTCTGGAGACCCGGGGCCACGCTTGGGCACGGCCCCTGCCCGCTGCCTCTCGTGCCAGGGGGCATCGGCGCCGTGTCGGCGCGCACAGCTCTGTGCCCGGCCTCCTGCCCGGGCGCCGCTGCCCGCGAGAGGGGCACCCCGTGCCCGGGGGCCCGCACCGGCCGCTCAGAGCTGGTTTCCGCGGGGAAACTGAGGCCCGGAGGCCGATCCGAGGGGCGCAGCGCCGGCCCCGGCGTCGGGAGGGCCTGAGTCCCAGTCCGGCCTCGGGCGGCGTGACCTCGGGCGAGTCACCGCGCCCCACTGCCCGGCCCGAAGCCCCCAAGCAGAGTGCCCGGACCCCTGGCCCCGGGGCGGGGTTTGAAGCCGATCTTCCGGGCGCCCCGGGGCCTCAGTTTCCCCCGCTGTCCCAGCGCCGCCTCCGGACTGGCCCGGCCAGGCCGGCTCTGCACCGGGGCCGGGCCCCGCCCCGCGGCCCCCCGAGCCCCAGCGTCCGGGCCTGGGGGGCGGCGCGCGTGTCCGGAGGAAGCGGGGGGCGGGCGCGCGTGTCCGGGGGAAGCGGGGGGCGGGGCGCGCGTGTCCGGAGGAAGCGGGGGGCGGGGCGCGCGTGTCCGGCCGGCCGGCCCACACAACGTCCTTCAGCCCCGGCGGCCGGGCCGGACCGCCCGAGCCCAGCGGCCATGCCGGAGCCGGGCCGGGCCGGACCGCCGGACCTCTACCGCGACACGTGGCTGCGCTACCTGGGTGAGCCACTGCCCCGCGCCCCGGGGACCCCCGGCCCGCACCCCGCAGCGGCTCCCGGACACCCGGGCCGCGTGTCAGCCCCGGTCCGGGCTGCCCGGTCCGGTCCGGGCCACCCGGGGCCAGCCCGAGCTGCGCCCCAAGCTCCCCTGCTCTGCGGCTCCTTTCACGTCCCCCTCTAAGCTGCGGGCGTCCCTCGAGGGCCGAGAGGCTAGAGCAAGCTGGGGGACCCCTTCCCTTCCTAGAGGGCAGCTGGCAGCCCCCCTCCCCTCCCTTTGCCACCCCTCAGCCCGGCGGTGCTGGCCGGACAGCCCGCCGGGAGCCGAGCGCCGGGCGGGGGGCAGGACGCCCGTTAGGTGCCAGCCATGGGTCTGCCCAGGACCCCAAGGCTGCCAATGGGGGGCTTCAGGGAATGACCAGCAGCCTCCGCTTACCTGCCCAAAGCCCCGCTCCCCCAGTTGGCGGCAGAGCTGGGGGGGGGCTGGCTCGTTGCCCTGGCAAGGGCTCTTTCTGCCAGAGGATGTTTTGGAGGGAAACACGGGAAACCCGGCAGGAGTGCCAGGGGCTTGGAGGGAGAAAAGAGAGAAAAAGAGCCTTTTCTTTCTAGTCACTCCCCCCACCCCCCAGTGCCAGGCTGGCCGGAGCCTAGCGCAGGGCTTTCACCTGGCCTTTCGGAATTTGCTGGGGGCTTTGGTTTGTCAGTAGTTAATAACTGAATTGCAGAATAATTAGCTCCTTTGTAACCCCGACCGTTTTGTGTGATGCATTTAGAAACAGCTGGAGTTCAAATTAATCAGCTTTTTTTGATTAGTTCTTTCATTTGATGCTTTTACAAATAACCGCAGCTTCCCTTGTAATCCTGCCTATTAAGTTTCACCAGACCTCCCAAGAGGCCGGCTCAGAGCCTGTGGAGTTCTGGGAACACCCTGCTGAGGGACCCCAAGCCACAGATGGATGGGAGGGGGCTAGGCTCTTGGCTTTTTTGCTTGTTTTGTTTTTTGCTAGGCTTGCCCAAGGTCATATGTCTGAGGTCACATTGGAACTCGGGTCCTCCCGACTCCAGGGCCGGTGCTCTAGCCACTGCGCCACCTAGCTGCCCCTGGGATAGGCTCTTGTTGATAATGTTTGTCCTTTCTCAAAGGCCATGCCATCAGGGAGGTGATGCCCCACAAGCGCATGAATTGGATGTGAGCGAGGGGGGCTGGCCTAAGACAGCAGCCTCGCTTTCTCCTCGGGAGTCAGGGGCCAGATATCAGTCAGAGCCACGATGTGAGGCGGTCAGGATTAAGTGATTTGCCCAAGGTCACAAAGCTAGTCTCAAGTGTCTGAGTTCAGATTCAAACTCCATTTGTCCTGACTCCAAGGCCAGGCTCCGTCCACTGAGACACTCAGCTGCCCTTGTACCCCAGAGGTGGTCTATCCCAGAGATCAAAGGACACGCTGATGTCTCCCCCAATCATTTCACCTCTTTTTGCCAGGCCAGACTTGCTCCATGACTTTTGACCTTATTCTTTCCTTCATCCTCCTTTCTCCTCCCCTCAATCTTTTGCCCTTTCTGCCTTTTCTCTGAGGCAATGGATAGAGTCCAGGGCCTAGAGTCAGGAAAACTTTTTGAGTTCAAATTTAGCCTGTGTGACCCTAGTCATATCACTTAACACTGATTGCCTCAGTTTCCTCATCTGTCAAATGAGCTAGAGAATGAAATAGCAATAAAACCCCCAAATGCACTCATGAAGAGTTGGATACAACTGAAAATACTGAACAAAAGACCCTTTTCTCTTCCAGGTTATGCCAATGAAGTGGGAGAGGCCTTCAGAGCGATTGTGCCCACTTCCATGGTGTGGCTGAGTTACGGGGTGGCCAGCTCCTATGTGGTAGCTGATGCTGTGGACAAGGGCAAGAAGGCTGGAGCTGTGCGTATTGGGAGAGTTTCTCTGTTGCGGTCCAGCCCTGTGGATACTTCACCCACCTCCCAGCCCCTCCACTTCCCTGGGGAATGGTGTGACTTCCCCACCTTATTCAAAAACTTGTCTTGTACCCCTCCCTCAGCCTCACTCCCCGGGGAACAACTCTTTTAAAGTGATGCTACTCTTCCCCTTTCAAGGTGGACCTCTTCCCATTTAGTAGTCCTGGCCAGACCTGTTCCCCCTTCAGATGCAACCTTGTAAGTCCTGTTGGGTTTTCCCTACAGGCCCCGAGCCCGGAGTCTGGCAGGACCACCAAGATGGCCGTGGCTGTAGTAGACACGTTCGTCTGGCAAGCGCTGGCTTCTGTGGCCATCCCGGGCTTCACCATCAACCGTCTGTGTGCTGCTTCTCTCTACATCCTCAGCAGAGCCACAAAGTGGCCCCTGGCCGCCCGCAAGTGGACAACCACGGCCCTGGGGCTGATGGCCATACCTATCATCATTCACCCCATTGACAGGTGCTCACAGGGCCCTATTGTTAGGGTAGCTCTGCTGGAAATCTCTGGGCTTCCCTCCACCACTGGTAGAGATCTGCTTGGCATGTCCTAAGTGATGATATCAGAATCCTAGTCAGGAGGAGAGTAGAGCCTGGCTGACCTGGGCCCACCTCAGAACGGATGGATATTCCCAGTGAGAGCAGAGGGAAATTCCAGGGAGAAGGCAACTGAGTTACTGTGGTCAAGCCTTGAGAGGAGGAGGTTCATAGGGAGCCAATGAAGATAATTAGAGAGGGGAGCTCTATTAGATGATCAGATCTGTGCTTAAGGAAAATTTGGGTGCAGTGTGGCCAGTGGGCTGGAGGGGAGGGAAAGGAGGCAGGGAGACCAGAAGGCTGCTGTGGTAATGGAAGAGAGGGTAGGAGTGAAGAGCAGTGGATGTGAGCGATGTTGTGGAGGTGGAAAGTTGCAGACTGGCTGGGTCAGTAGGGTGAAGGAGAGTGCTGGGAAGCGGGAAGGATGGTGCTGTTTTAGGACAGAAATAAAGACAGTCGAAGAGGGGACAGCATAGAGGGAAAAGTCATGAGTTCGGTTTGAGACTGAATTTGAGCTATCAATGGAGCATCCAGTTAGGAAAGGTGGGGTCGGGCAGAGGCTCAAGGGAGACACTGAGGCTAAATGCTAACATGCATCTGTCTGTGAGTCATCTGCAGAATCCAAGAGAGTTGCTGAGGTTCAGTGTAACCCAGAGCAAGAGAGGAGAGGCCTTAGGATGGAACCTTGGGAACCATTCCCAGTCAGTGGTCCTGGGAGGGATGATGAACCAGCAGAGGAGAGCTGAGCAGCCAGAGAGGCAGGAGAAGGATGGGGAGAAAGGGGCATCCCCAAAACTCTAGGGAGACGGGGGAGATCCGTAGTGTCTGCTGCAGCCGAGAATCTGAGAAGGATACTGATAAAAAGCCCAGCGCATTTGCCAGGGAAGAGAGTCTTCGGAGAAGACAGTTTTTGTTGAGTCATGAGCTTTGCAGGCCAGACTGCAAAGAGTTGAGGAGTAAGTGGGAGGAGAGACCCAGGGTGATGGCGGGAGGGCTTGGAAGTCTGATACTGCCTAGGGATGAGGATGAGGGAGACTGCAGCAGGATGGAAGGCACTAGGGAAGGAACCAGTAGACCGGAGTTGGGGGGGAAGAGTACGTGCGAAAATCTGCCGCAGTTCTGCAGATGGTTTTCGGTAGACTTCCAGCTTAGTCACACAACAGAATGGTAGATTTTGTCCTTGTTAAGAGGGGCAGAGCTTCCTGGAGGAGGAGGAGGGTGCTGCTCACTGTCCTGCTCCTTAGACGTTGGGTCTATTTCTGGACATTGTGGTTTAAGATAAGAAGTCTGGAGAGGGACTGGAGGAGGGTAGCCATGGTGATGAGAAGCCTGAGCTCATGGCGGAGAAGGCTCGGTTGGAGAGATTGGCCGTGTTAGCCGGGAGAAGGCTAAGAAGAGACCCAAGGAGGAAAAATGAGCCTTCCTCTGCTTGGCCCCAGGGAGCAGAACTAGGAACCCACTTAGGCTTGCCATCAGGGAGAAATTTCCTAACAATTTGGGTTGCCCTCGAGTGGAAGGGGCACCTTTTGGAATGAGGCATCTGGGGGGTTGTTGTTCTTCCATTGGGTCTGACTCTTGAGGACCCCATTTGCAGTTTTCTTGGCAGGGATACTGGAATAGTTTGCCAGTTTTCTCTGCAGCTCATTTTACAGATAAGGCACACAATGAAGTGGCTTGGGTCATCGAGTAAGTGTCTGAGGCTAGATTTGAACTCAGAACTTCCTGACTCGCTGCTTTATGGCTCCACTTAGCTGGGTGGTGCAATGCATAGAATCACATGAGTCTTGGAGTCGGGAAAGACACATGTACAGATCCAAAGTCTTTTTCAGATACTCACTGGCTGTGTGTCTCTGAGCAGGTCATCTTAACTTCTCTGGGCCTCAGTTTCCTCCCCTGTAAAATGGGGAGGGTAGATTTTTTTTTCCACCAAAAGTAGTGGTGACATGCCTTCCACCTCTGAAATGTGATTCTCCCTGTCCCTGAGGGCCACTGCAGCCTCTTCCTGGCTTTCCCAAACAATACCTCCATCCCTCTCCACAGGTCAGTGGATTTCTTGATGGACTCCAGCCTCCGGAAAATCTACCCTTCTCAGGAGAAGCCCAGCTCTGCCTGATGCCCCCAGCCTGGGGCCCAGCTTTGCCTGCATGCCAACTGACATCCTATCCTCATGGCGGATGCTGCCGCCTGGACATCTCCAAAGTGGGGACCTGGGGACTGAAGTCATAGAACCTTCAAGCTCCACGGACACCAGAGATCATCCTAGCCAGTCCCCTCCTCCCACGGCTAGAGAGGAAGGAAGACCATGCCCCTGGGTTATCCTGGGAAGTTAGTGGGAGCACCAGTTCTTGGGACCACTGGGTTGGCATTTCTCTAGCTCCCTCCTCTCCACAACTAACACTGGAAGAAGCATCAGCATGCCCCCACCCCCACCCCTGACATAGTGCCAGTGTTGTCAGCCCCATTTGTTGGATGAAGAAACAGGCTCAGAGAAAGAAAATGATTTGCCCCAAAGTTGCTCAGGGAGAATTATGGGAGTGTGCAAGGGCAGTCAGATCACTGTCTCTGGGAGCAGAGGGGGAGGGAAGGCCAGGATACTGTGACCTAATCATGAAGAGCCAGGAAGGCCTCTCTCCCTGTGTCTCTGTCCTGGTGAAGGCCTCCCCAAGGGGAGCCTGGCAAACGGCCCTGGCAGGACTCTGCCTGGCTGTGGCTTCTTGAGGTGCTCAATAAATAAATCATGTCCAACAGAATTTGCCTTTTCTGTTTCGGGAGTGGGTGGGCAGGCAGCTTTTTCCTTCCTTCTCCCTCCTTATCCACTCTGCCAAAGATTAGGCCTATATGGGGACGGGCCTGAGGATCCTGCCCAGAAAGGCCTGACCTGTGTATGCCTGAAAGTTCCCCATGGGCTGGGTTAGGGGAGAGATGTGAATCTAGTGTTGGCGGGAGAGCCTTTAGAGCAGGGACAGCAGAAAGGTTAGGGACCTTCCAGTCTGACTGGACAGAGATTCTTTTTTTTTTTTTTGCAAGACAATAGGGTTAAGTGACTTGCCCAAAGCCACACAGCTAAGTAATTATTAAGTTCTTGAGTCTGGATTTGAACTCAGGTCCTCCTGACTCCAAGGCTGGTATTCTCTTCACTTCACCACCCAGCTGCCCCTTAGACAGATCCTCTTACATTGCCACCAGTGAACTAGTTTTTCCCCTTCTATTTCAAGGTAATTGCTTTTCCTTGTAATCATGTTTATTTTAAGTTTTATTGTATTTTTAATTTTGTTGTAATTTGAAACCACTGTTCTGAGAAGGCGATTTTGCTTCACCTGAGGGCCAGAGGGATCTGGGTCCAAAGGGGGGGCATCAATTCCTGGCTCCTTTGGGACTCCCAGATATTGGGGGGAGGGTCCTCTGACAGGGGAGCCACTAACTAAAGACAGTTCGGGGATGGACAGGGAGAGGGGAACAATTTGAGAAAGGGACTCGGCAGGTCAGAGATGTGGGTGAGGAGCCTAGAAAGTCCTGAGAGGAGACAGGAAGCACCTCCGTGCTGGGGCCTCAGCCCCTCCCATGCTGTAGGGAGAGAATACAGATGACCAGACCTCCAAGGGAGCTGATCTAAGCCCCATCGTTTTATAGGGAAGGGGAAGAAGAGTAACTCACTTGCCATGACCACTTGGGAGCTACAAACTAGCAGACAAGGCAGCCAGGGGGCGCTGCGGGCAGAGTGGGGACTTGAAATCGGGAAGACTCCTCTCTCTGAGTTCATATCTGGTGTCAGACACTTCCTAGTTGGGTGACCCTAAGCAAGTCACTTAATTTTGTCTGCCTCGCTTTCCTCATCTGTAAGATGGACTGGAGAAGACAATGGCAAATCCACTCCAGTGTATTTGCCAAGAAAACCCCAAATGGGGTCACAGAGTCAGACACAACTGAACATCATCTTCATCCCAGCTCTGACATCCCCTGTTCCAAGGCCCCCCAGCTCTGAGGCCCCCCAGCTCTGACATCCCCTGTTCTGAGGCCCCCAGTCCTGATATCCCCTGTTCCGAGGCCCCCCCAGCTCTTGACCTCCTGTGTCAATCACTTCTACTTGGTGTCAGACCCTTTCAGATTCTCTTTGTTCTCTGTCTCTTATGGCTCTCCTGATAGGGGGACAAGTAGCAATTATGGTCCTTATTTTTCAGATGAAAAAACTCAGTCCTAGATAAAGGGAAATGACTCCCCCAAGGTCACACCATGAATTATTGATTCAGACAGAGCTAGAAGGAATCCAGACCACTTGAATCCCAGCCCCTTTTCTCCAGCCCCACCTCTGGCAGAGCTAGTAGCAGGTGTGGGGGGATTGGAAGCCGCCCTCACCCATGATGGGAATGAGCCACACCTGGGGGCAGGGGCAGCGGCATATAAAGTCCTGCTCCGGGTGGGGAGCTGTAAGGTCGCCATGTTTGTCCCTGGGGCCGAAAGCCTGGCGTGGTGGCAGCTGCTGATGACCTTTTGCTGGTGCCTTAGGTTGGAGGGTGAGTGAATCTCCTCGGCTCTTCCTTGGATGGCCGACATATCTCTGGCCACATCTTCACCCTCCAGATGCCCGGGGAAGTCCAAGAGCAGCCCATGGGCATGGAGAAGCCTTCAGTCTTACTTAAAGGGTCTCTCTGGATTGAGGAGGCCCCAGGCCTTGATGGGGAAGGGAGGCAGGGAGAAGCTCTTCTCTTCCCAGCCTCCTCCTCTCCCCCCTTCCTTCCTCCTTCCAACTAGAGAAAAGATCAGTACATGAAGCCGGGGTTGAGCCCTTCTGACTGGCTGGGGCTCTTAGAGTCCAGGATGTTTTGGGGAGGTGGGGAACGAGCTTCAGGATGCAGACTTGGGGGGACACGGACCATAGAGGAGATCTTCAATTGGAAGGGTACTTGGGGCACATAACTAAGGATGTCCCATTTGGGAACAACAAAGGAGGGATGTTGGAGCTGGGTGGGAGGGCTGAGGGCCCCCGCCAACCACGCGGGACCGAGGAGACGAGGTCTGTTAAATGGCTGGGCCAAGAGGCTCTGAGTCTACCCCCAAGTCACTGAAGAATGCAGATCGGGGGGAGGGGGTCCTGGCACAAATGAGGGGGCCGGCCTTGGAGAACTTGGAATCCAAAGACCTGAGGCTTTCCTGCTGGTCAGGGTTGGGGGGGGGCTTGGAAAAATAGGACACACCCATACAAGCATGTTCTCATGCACCTAATGTGAACTCATACAATGCATACAGGCACCTGCACATACACAGACATGAACAAGAATACACATAGCAACATGTATACAGGCCCGCACGTACACAGCGCACTGCATGTATGTACATGGGGTACATATCTGTCGCCAGCTCACATGTGCTCTCTCTCTCATGCACATTCTCTCTCAAACACACACTCTCACACACACACATTCTCTCACTCACTCACTCTCTCTCGCACATACACACACACACACACTCTCATACACAGACACACATACATACACACACCACACATCCCAACACATATTCACACACAGTTATGGTGGGACCTGCACCAGGCCAGTGGGAAAGACTGGAGTAAGGTGAGTGGTGTCTAGTCTTGTGGGAAGGACCAGCCCTACTTGGACTGAATCATATGGAAGTTGTCCCCTTGTTTCCTCATCCACTGCTCCATGGGCCCTTTTCTTCCCATCACTCCTTGAGCTCTGAGAGACCATAAAGGTAGCAGAGACTCCAAAGCCTTGGTCTTTGTTTTTCCCAAGTCAATACCAGCTTCCTGGCCAATGATGCCCTCCTCCAGGAGTGTAATGGCACAGACATTCTCTTGGCTGTGAAAAAGTCGTCTTCTCTGGATGGCCGATACCTTCATCTGGGCAGCTGTGCCCCTTCCCGAGTCATTACCATGCCTGGCTATGTTGTCTTTGCTGGCCCATTGAAGGCTTGTGGCTTCTCTCAACTGGTGAGTCCAGGCTGCTTGGCAAAGATGGGTGTTTAGAGAGAATAGAGAGAGCCAACCAGACCTGCCATCTACCCCAAAATGAGTTGTGCTGGTGCTCTACCTACCTCTATCCAGAACCTTATCTATTGAATCCAAAATTTAAAGTTGAAATGAAAAAAGAAATTAACTAAAACACCCCAACCCCAATTTTGATTCTGCCAATGAACCAGGAGTTAGATTGTATGTGGAAGTCTCTGTTGGAGGCCAGTGCCACAGAGACCATTGACCAGGAAAACCTAGGGATGTTTAGACCCTATATGCTAGCTGCCTTCAAATATTTTAAGGGCCTTGTGAGGAGAAAGGTTTAACCTTTGTTCTATTTGTTCCCAGAAGCTAGAACCAGAAAGGATGGTCAGGGGTGGGTTGGGAGAGCTTTGGAAGCTGAACAGAAGCAGATAGAGGTCTGATAGCAAGAAAAAAATTAATATAAAAAAAGGAAAATGAGATCAATCCAAAAAAAAACTTCCTCTGAAGATCATGAATTCTCTATCACTGGAGGCCTTTAAACTAGAGGCAGGGTGATTACTTGCTGCAGATTGATCTTATAAGGAATTCCTATCTAGGTCTGGATTAGATAAGATTGGATTGAGGTCCCAACTTCTATGAAGTCAAAGGTCCTGAAGTGGGGGCATAATTTGGCTTCCCAATCTGGGGGTGAAGCTGCTTGTTCTTAGGAGGTCTTGGGTGTGAGTATTTGAGCTGTATGTAAGAGGTGTATGTATGTAAGATCATATCAAGTTGGTGTACTATCTTAGGTATATTTGGCTGTGCATACCTTTTCTCTAATGGAGCCCCCACAACCAAGAAATTATCCAGAAAGGACTTGGGTGGGCCCCAGGATAGAGAAATGTGGGGAATAAGAGATCTACCTGTCTCTTTCAGATGATTGGGAGAATGATAGAGTTCTTTGCTGATCTGGTCTACAGTCCCCCACCCCAGCTCTCAGCCCAGCCCTACTTTAAAGCTTTCAGTCATCGAGTGAACTGTTCCTACACTGGGTAAGTTGCCATGACATATGGGGGTATTGGGGCAGAGTAGGTTGAACCAGTGTACAGAGAGTAGATTGGATAGATATATCCTTTGAGTCTCCTTAGGGAAGTGGTTGACTAGGAGCCTCAGAATGGGGAGAAATTTAATTTTATACCTTTTCAACTTTCCTATTACATCCTAGCACTGACCCCTCTCTGAGTTTCATTCTAGTGTTGCAGATTTAAGAATCTGAGGATGTAGAGCCCCTAGTCCAACCTTCTTCCCCTTATTTTATTTTATTTTATTTATATTAGTTAGATTTGTCTAGTTCTGAAAGAAGTATATTAAAGTTCATAGAACAGGAAATAGATTCAGAGAAGGAAAGGGACTTGCCTAAGCTTGTACAAATAACAGACCTAGAGTTTGAATCCAGGGCTCTTTCCTCAAACCCAAGTTGTTTCTGATACAATTGTATTGACCTAAGGGGACCCTAACACACTGGTCATGACCTCTGTAACTGACCTTAATTTGTAGGGAGGGATAGAGTTCAGTGGCTTTAGCAACCTCTACCTTCCTTCCCTTTTCCTGGCTTTAACTCTCTGCTTATTTTACCAGGCTGATAAACCCTTCCCATGTCTCTTCTGTGACTGGATCCTTGTCTGGCAAGGGGCACCTAGACTTCTCCGTGAGGCTCTGGTCTGGTGAGTCCTAACTGGGAGTGGAAGGAAAGGGCTACCTGGTCCAAATCTACATGGGGTATGAAGAACTAGGCTTTCTTTTCTATCCCTTTCAAAGTTGCCTAGGGAGGATAGGCAGGTGACTGAGTTCTCCCACCTTCCTTCCACCTGCCTCTGAATACAATTGAAGTTAGTTTATCATCCACTGAAATCTCTTCCCCTCCCTCTTCCCCTCCCTCTTCCCCTCCCTCTTCCCCTCCCTCTTCCCCTCCCTCTTCCCCTCCCTCTTCCCCTCACTTTCCCTTTCCCCTCCCCCTCCCTTCTCCTCCCTCTCCCTCTCAATCTGTTCTCCCTTCCCCCTCCCCCCCTCATTTCCCTCTTCCTCTTCCTCTCTTCTAGGAGACTTGGCTACACCAACTGAAAAGATCACCTCTAACTCTACAACTGTTGCCCTGGGTTCTGAGCTCCGGGTGGAGTTCTCTGTCACCAGTGACTTCCAGCAGCCCCTGCAGCTGTACGTGGATACCTGTGTGGCCTACCCTGCACCAGAATTGAGCCAGCCCCACTTACGTTACAACATTATCCAGAACTTTGGGTGGGTATCAGGGTGGGCTTATGTTAGGGGCTGGGAGGAAAGTGCTGATATAAAATATTCAAGGATTTGTTGATAGAAGAGGAAGATCTACATCAGATAAAAATAATAAAATGATTAGCAAACACCAGGGTTAAAGCTGATATCTCAAGCTGGAATTTTGCTGATAGAACAGGAACTAACCAGATAGCCCCAGGGCTATAATTTATATCTCAGCTCGATTTTCTAGTCTCTACAGCTAGTTGATATGATTCCTTGTCCTAAGGAAATGTCAATTACAAAACCAATACAGAAAAAGTCTCTTGCCACAGTACCAAGGGTACTTTCCTGGATCATAGGAGGTAGAAATGTGGAGGAAGGGCTATTGCCCATAATGCCCCTCCCTGTTTCGTTTTGGTGTTTGTTATTTCTTCTCTTGCTGCTTGACCAAAAAGGTGGCCCCAGGGAGACTATTGACATGTAGGGATACATGCTTGAGGAGGCTACATATAGTTTGGGATCAAAGGTACAGATGCTTTGAAAAATCCAGTGGGACATATCCAAATCTGAATGTCTCAGGTAAAAAGGTTAGCCAGAGATTCTAAATCCCTATGGGCATCTGCACCCAAACGATTGATTCTCCTAGAGTATCAGTGATTGAGGGGACTTTAGAAATCATTTATCCTAAGCCCCTTATTTTACACTGGGGGAAACAGATTCAGAAGGGAAGAAACTTGGCCAAGGTCACACAGCCAGCTGGTAGCAGAGCCAGACTTTAAACCAGTGTCTCCTGGCTCCTTGTCAGATCTATTTCTTCCTAGGCACACCTGTGGTAGAGAGGCTGGTGTTGAGAGAGCTTGTTTCTAGCCTGTCCACATTCTCATGGACAGAGGCTCTTATAGGGCAGTCAGGGTAGGTAAGGGAGATTCCTTGCTCTTGAGTAATCATCCTCTCTAGAGGGAGCTTAGGACTTTTCTGCTATCAAGAAACAACATATGTGTCCGAGGCAGCATGCATACTAATGGTGCCTTCAGCCTTGGTTCAGAAGACTTGAGTTTGGGTCCAACTCTGCTGTGTGACCTTAGGAAAGTCATTTATTCATTGTTTTTCTTTCTCTCATCTTTAAAATAAGATGGTCCCTTCTCCTGTGTCTCCAGGGCTTGCTGCCTCTTCCCTAAAGGACTCAAGTTCATCACTGATGAACTTTTTTTCCTCTGCTTCCTTCTATGTAGATGTTTTGTGGATGGCCGCGAAGCTAGCTCCAGGTTCCTGCCACGGACGTCCCCGGACGCTCTGCTGCTCTCCCTGCAGGCTTTTCAATTCACTGAACTAGACTCAGAAGTGAGTGAGGACACTTTTTGGCCTGGAACTGGATACTTTCTAGGCTTTCTTCTCTAGGTGTGCAAGGGACCTGAATGGTTTTTTTTCTTCTTAAAAGCAAGTTTTATTTTTGCCTTTTTATTTTTACATCATTATTATCCTCGTTTTACAACTGAGGAAATGGAGACAGACAGAGGTGAAGAGACTTGCCCAGGTTCATCTAGCTAAGTAAGTATCTGAGGTTGGATTTTAACTGTTTTTCTAGTTCCAGACCCAAACTGTGCCAACTAGCTACCTCCAAACAAGCATTAATTAAGTACCTACTATATACCAGGCACAGAACTAAGGTGGGGGTAGGTAGGAGACAAAAAAGGCATAAAATTATGTTGTATGCACCATTCTGTTCCAGTTGTCCCCTGCCTCTCTTCTGAGAAGAAAGCGTCTTTTATTTTTGTAATTTTTGATCCATCTTTATTTAAAATTTTTCATTATTTTATTAACATCACTTTTCCAGTTACTCAGAATTGGAATCTTTTCATTTACATCACTGTAGTCATTGTGTCTCATTCCCTTGATTCTTCTCATTTCCCTTTGGGTCAGTTCTTCCAAGTCCAGGGGCCTGAATCCAGTGGGAGACCCCGGCTCTTATCCCATCTGTGACCAGGCTTCTCAGGAATATCGTTTTATTTTATTTTTTCAATTTTAGTTATTTATTTGTTTTCAATTTTCAACAATCACTTCCATAAGTTTCAAATTTTCTCTCCCTCCCTCCCCAAGATGGCATGCAATCTTGTATGAGCTCTATGCGTACCTTCTTATTTCTTATTAAACACATTTT